>NW_020526581.1:0-39560 GCF_003368295.1 Carassius auratus | reverse complement strand
TATTGAGAAAACCCAAGATAGAGTCATTTTACCATTTTGGGTTGCATTTTATGATTCTGGGTTATTCTTGCTGGGTTATTCTCAAATTTCACTTTGCTTAATAAAGCATCATGGATTAATAAATAATGAAGAATACAGGTTATTTAGACTGTTAAAAAATATTTTTAATGCCATCTGACATTAAAAAATTGTACCAATGACAAACAACATGGAATTTTCCCTTTTTGTTTCCAGCAAATGCAAAATAAATAAATAAAAATCACAGAAAATACAGTTGCAATAAATAAGAAAATTATATTTCTGAATGACCCTGTCTAGCTGTTAACTATTACATTTTGACATATTTAGCTATTTAAATACACAGAAATGACATTGACAATTAACATTCTTTAAATTTAAATGTAAAATCATTTAAAGATGTCCTTAAATTTATATCAAGTATATAAAGACTTCCTACGTAGGTAGATGTGCAGTGCTTAGGGTAGTTCAACATATAGTTCACCCAAAAATGAAAATTCTGTCATTTATTACTCAACTTCATGCCGTTACAAACCCGTAAGACCTTTGTTCATCTTCAGAACACAAGTTAAGATATTTTCGTTGATATTCGAGAGCTTTCAGACCAGGGTGTATAATTAGTAACAATTTTCATTTTTGGGTGAACTATTGTCAAACACTTAAGCTCTGAAGCAAAGATCTACACCTGAGAGCAGTGTACTCTGTTATAGAGCCTGTCTATGGAAGGACAATTTTCAAAAGGAATTGCTAATTATATTTTCAATTGTGTTTTCCACATGTGACAAATTGTGACAATCCAAACACAATTGCAAATCTTGAACAAAAATACTGTTTCAAAAACACTGAACAAAAATTACGGTTTCAGTTTTCATGAATGCACAGTGACTGCCAAATTTCAAATGGAAAAACAAAGTCAGTTTGTAGCCTGTATTTTCCATGTATTATGAGTAATAAGCCTGTCATATCGATCAAATACTGCATCATAGCAGCTTTACAGTATTAAATAGGAAAATAGTGTGTAATAATGCAAAGGGACAACAGTAAACACTCAGTTTTCAGTTAAAGTCAATTCGTCATTGATTCAGTGATGTATCGTCCCTCTGTGCAATCAAGTGGATGATATCGCTTGATATTAATTGTCCCCAACTAAAGAAAAACAAGGAACCAAAACTCCATCGGTGACAGAATGGAGAAAAATCCTTGGGAGAAACCAGGCTCAGTTGGGGTCAGTTCTCCTCTGACCAGACAAAACCAGTAGTTCAATTCCAGGCTGCAGCGAAGTCAGATTGTGCAGAAGAATCATCTGTTTCCTGTGGTCTTGTCCTGGTGCTCCTCTGAGACAAGGTTTTTACAGGGGATCTGTATCTGGGGCTCTAGTTGTCCTGGTCTCCGCGGTCTTTCAGGGATGTAGAGGTCCTTTCTAGATGATGATCTCCATCTGATCTGGATACGTACTGGATACGGGTGGCTACGGTGACCTTGAATAAGAGAGAAACAGACTAATGTTAGCATAGATGCAACATAAGAACAAGTACATGAGGTTTTATGAATTACCATGTCTGTTTTTTTCACTGTGTCGCACATGTTACCTGCCAAAACTCAAATGGAATCTTTAGCATCTGAATTTCCAATGCCTCACATTGAAAACTGTCAATTTTTGCCAGAGGTGGGACCATACTATGGAGAGTGTTTGTATTGGGAGGTGACGTCACCCAAAGACAACTGTGCAAAATGCTTTGAACAATGGAGGTTAAGGCACTACTAAAGGCAGCTGCCGCTCCGAGAGATGTGTGATAAAGAACAGACAGTGCAATCTCCCTATATTCTTGGCACCTCACACAATAAATAATTCTGTCATTTTTACCCCAAATGCAGCTACTATCCCCTGCTAACCGTTAGAGCCACATGGTACTATTGGTCAATATTCACCATTAACCAAATGCTTTTCACCGGAGGAATAAAATATAGAGTAAGATGCAGCTAGGTAAATAAGAGTAGAACTGCAATGTTGTTTGCTGACGTGCATCAGAGTGCAAACAGTGAGAGATTTGGGGTAAAAACTACAAAATATCTCCCAATACAAACACGCCCCATAGTATAGTCCCACCCTTGACACATATTGACAGCTTTTTGTGTAAGGCATCTGAAATACAAATGCTTTTCAATTGAGTTTGGACTATTTCACAATGTATATGTCCACATGTGGAAAAATACAATTAAATATACAATTTGCAATTCCTTTTGAAAATAGTGCAGAATATCCTTACCTGTCCATTGATTATGATCAATGCCTGAGAGATCTGCTGTCATTTTTAAATCGCCACGACAATTGGATGGGGTTTGTGGACTCTGCTCAGTTAAGGAATTCCATGTTTGTTCCAACCTTTAAAATAAAGTTTAAAAAAAAGAAAAAATACAAATTGTTTTAATAACAGTGATTCAGTTCAATTAACTGTGTGAAGTTAATCATGAAATTGACCCATCATGATTATGAGTTAAATTCACCTATGAGTTGGTCTACAGAAGCAGAATATGATATAGTGATTGGCTGAAAGGTGTGCTTTCAAACTGTTTAATCAATGGGATGTTCCAGTCATTATAAATCACAGTTTTATGTTAATATGCTGGCTATATCAAACACACACAGTCACTGGCACAGATAAGGGAGATCACACTGCATGCGCGCACACAGACATTTCTATGACAAGTCACGTAGGTAAAACAGTCCATATATAAAAACTTATAGATGTACCAAAGTGATAAGGACAAGTCAAAAACACGATCTGGAAAATTAATATATGATGTTTACGCTCATAAATTAGGTACATTCTGTTGCAGCTTTAACTATAGAACAAAATAAAAATATATGTGCGTTTAAGTTACGTGAGGGTTACGTTAGTTGATTATCACAGACAAACAATTATGTAAAATGTATAATAAACACGAACTTACCGTTAGACGCCTCAATAAGACTGCACTCGACGAGTTTTTCTCTCACAAATGTATCCATGCGCTTTTCTGACAGGAAAAAAAACACATTTTGAATTATAATTTGTATGTAAAAAGACTTTATAAACCACAAAAGCATCAAATCACTTCACTAACGCGGCCAGCGTCACTCGCTGTGCGTGCGCGCACTTTGAAATGCCCTGAGACGTCGATTCTTTTCCGGGAATCACTTTGTTCGAGAATTACTGAACCGGTTTACTTGAACTGGGTCGTCGGTTCTTTTAGACCTGCGGTCCGACTATATTGTACGCAATTTGTATGATTTAAATGTCGATATGGACAACTGCAGGCGTTTACATTAGAGCAGAAAGTCGTATTCACTTTTTGAACTCATTTGACTCACTTAAATATCAAATTCGCTTTTCAGTGTCAGAAACTAGTTTTTCCTCTATTTTCACAGGTATTCGCATATTTCAGCCATCAGTCACTGTCTGAAACTTAATAAAACTTTATTAATCTGTCGTCTCAGATACCTTAACACGATTATGCGAGTCGCGTAACGTAGGTTGGCCGTTTGAGGTAAACAGTTCATCATTTAACGTAAATAATGTTGGCCTGTAGACGTTTAACAGTATTGTTGCTGCAAAAAAAGTTATAATTCTGCCGATTTAAAATAATTATTATTGAAAACATTAAATAAACTTACCTTAAAACAGTTGAAAGCCGTGGCTTTGCCCCGTTGTTCTTCCAAAGTGACAGTTGGGGAGCGATTTAAACATCTTCAAGGCGCGTTAAATAACCCCAGCGCTGGCCTGAAACAACCCAGCGACGCAACCCAGCAGGTTTAACCCAACACCTGGTAAAATGAAACTACCCAAAAGTGTTTAAAAAGAAATTAAATAACCCAACAAAATGACCCAACAGACTCAACCCAGCATTTTGGGTTAAAAAATAACCCAGCCGTTTTTAGAGTGTAGACAATCATGAATTGTATCGTCACTTCCTTTAATGTTTTTACTATACAGTTGATGTGGAATTTGTTTAAATGTTACATTTTTGGAAAAAAAAAAGTATTACATGTTTATATGAAATGCTTATACAAAATAAATATGTAGTTAACTTTAAAGTATATATACATTTCTTGCTTTCATACATGGTCATATAAAAATTTGCCGTACTTAAGTGGTAGATTTCTGCCATTTACTGGAAAACATTTAAAATTAAAATTTTAAACAAAAGCACTATATGAACATTCTGAGTGATTTTATTACACTAATATACTATCAGACATCCCAATTTCTGTTTTGGTAAAGTCATTAAGTGTCATGTAATTTAGATGAATTAGAATTTAATTTAGGGTCCTGAAATACCCTGAACACTGCACAGAGGTTAAGATGACCATTGCTACATAAATAAAATAAAAATTGAAACTCATCCTATTTTTGTTTTAATTTTCCCTTACTAAATTATACAGTTACTGATGCTATGGACTGTGGGGTTACTAACAGGGTATTAACAATCTGTCTCTAAACCTCTTTCTCTTTATTAAAAGTTGATCTAGACAAGTACAGTATTGTTCAAAATAATAGCAGTACAATGTGACTAACCAGAATAATCAAGGTTTTTAGTATTAATTTTTATTGCTACGTGGCAAACAAGTTACCAGTAGGTTCAGTAGATTCTCAGAAAACAAATGAGACCCAGCATTCATGATATGCACGCTCTTAAGGCTGTGCAATTGGGCAATTAGTTGAAAGGGGTGTGTTCAAAAAAATAGCAGTGTCTACCTTTGACTGTACAAACTCAAAACTATTTTGTACAAACATTTTTTTTTTCTGGGATTTAGCAATCCTGTGAATCACTAAACTAATATTTAGTTGTATGACCACAGTTTTTTAAAACTGCTTGACATCTGTGTGGCATGGAGTCAACCAACTTGTGGCACCTCTCAGCTGTTATTCCACTCCATGATTCTTTAACAACATTCCACAATTCATTCACATTTCTTGGTTTTGCTTCAGAAACAGCATTTTTGATATCACCCCACAAGTTCTCAATTGGATTAAGGTCTGGAGATTGGGCTGGCCACTCCATAACATTAATTTTGTTGGTTTGGAACCAAGACTTTGCCCGTTTACTAGTGTGTTTTGGGTCATTGTCTTGTTGAAACAACCATTTCAAGGGCATGTCCTCTTCAGCATAGGGCAACATGACCTCTTCAAGTATTTTAACATATGCAAACTGATCCATGATCCCTGGTATGCGATAAATAGGCCCAACACCATAGTAGGAGAAACATGCCCATATCATGATGCTTGCACCTCCATGCTTCACTGTCTTCACTGTGTACTGTGGCTTGAATTCAGAGTTTGGGGGTCATCTCACAAACTGCCTGTGGCCCTTGGACCCAAAAAGAACAATTTTACTCTCATCAGTCCACAAAATGTTCCTCCATTTCTCTTTAGGCCAGTTGATGTGTTCTTTGGCAAATTGTAACCTCTTCTGCACATGCCTTTTTTTTAACAGAGGGACTTTGCGGGGGATTCTTGAAAATAGATTAGCTTCACACAGACGTCTTCTAACTGTCACAGTACTTACAGGTAACTCCAGACTGTCTTTGATCATCCTGGAGGTGATCATTGGCTGAGCCTTTGCCATTCTGGTTATTGTTCTATCCATTTCGATGGTTGTCTTCCGTTTTCTTCCACGTCTCTCTGGTTTTGCTCTCCATTTTAAGGCATTGGAGATCATTTTAGCTGAACAGCCTATCATTTTTTGCACCTCTTTATAGGTTTTCCCCTCTCTAATCAACTTTTTAATCAAAGTACGCTGTTCTTCTGAACAATGTCTTGAACGACCCATTTTCCTCAGCTTTCAAATGCATGTTCAACAAGTGTTGGCTTCATCCTTAAATAGGGGCCACCTGATTCACACCTGTTTCTTCACAAAATTGATGACCTCAGTGATTGAATGCCACACTGCTATTTTTTTGAACACACTCCTTTCAACTAATTCAACTAATTGCCCAATTGCACAGCCTTAAGAGCGTGCATATCATGAATGCTGGGTCTCATTTGTTTTCTGAGAATCTACTGAACCTACTGGTAACTTGTTTGCCACGTAGCAATAAAAAAATATACGAAAAACCTTGATTATTCTGGTTAGTCACATTGCACTGCTATTATTTTGAACAATACTGTACATGATAGAATCAAATGTTTTGCAAATCCGCTCGAAAGGCCTGATCTCAAATGATTTGCAAAACGTGATTCGGAGTCCCGATCTGAATCAAATGTTTTGCAAACTCCGTAGCCCCGATCAAATGATTCGCGAAACGTGCTTTGGAGTCCCAATCTGAATCAAATGTTTTGCGAACTCGCTCCGAAGCCCCGATCTCAAATGATTTGCGAAACTTGCTTCGGAGTCCCGATCTGAATCAAATGTTTTGCAAACTCGCTCCGAAGCGCCGATCAAATGATTCGTATTGATTGAGAGCATGTCCAGTCGAATTGCAGAGGTCCTGAAAAAGAAGGTTCAACACTGCAAATACTGACTCTTTGGATAAATGTCATGTAATTGTCGATAAAAGCCTTTGAAACGTATGAAGTGCTTGTAATTATATTTCAGTACATCACAGAAACAACTGAAACAAAGATCTAAAAGCAGTTTAGCAGCAAACGTTTTGAAAACTAATATTTATGTAATTCTCAAAACTTTTGGCCAAGACTGTATATCACAAGGATTTCTGAAATAAATAACAAAACACCTGAATAATATATTCAGGATCAAAAACTAGTGGCTTCTGCATCATAAAAGCTGTTGTGTTGAGCCCTTAAAAATTTTCCTTTCACAGCTTAAGTATGAAAACTATCAACAATGGACAACATAACACAAAGCATTTTGAAATAAATAAATGAAAGCAATCTGAATTATTCATACCTGCAAACTCAGAAGGACTGAAAAAGGTGACAGATTTTTCAGTGTACCCCCCCCCCCCAACTTTACTAGTTGTACTACATATACTTTTTAATATAAAATATCACTCTACTATATTTCTACAGTGCACTGTATCAGTGCATATTTTCATCTTCTGGATCCATAGCCTCATCAGTTACATGTTATTATTTGATTTGTATTTACTTGTTTTATTACATTTTCTAAACGATAGAAAATTATTAGTATTTAAATATGTATTATTTAGATTTTAACCCAGTATTTCAAAGGGAATGAGCTGTGACCTGAGAAACAAGAAAGAGAGAAACAAAAAGAAAGAAAAATGTTGGGATTGAACACAGAGAAAGCAATAAAACAACTACATATCATGTATTGGACATTCAAATTACATTACATGAATATGTTACAGTTATACTAAATTAACAGATTTTTAAACCGAAAAAAAAAACAAGTGAGACAAATGTGAGCTTTCAATTAATAATTTTCCAAACCTAACTAAATAACTGGAGCCAATGTTTTTTTTAACTGCACGTAGATCACAAACCTCTGAAATCGGTTGATAAATGTGAACGTTATCGTGTTTTTATTCAGTAAAAGCAGCTCCCCCGTTTACTTTCATTTGTTTTAAGGCAGTCTTGCCCTCACTAACATGGCGGACGCGTTGACGTATCGCGGCAACGGCTCAAAGCGGCCAATGAGGCGTCTAGGTTTTTATATGTCTATGGTTAACATTAACTGATTTTATCATTAGGTTAAAGTGCAGTGTATAATGCGGTTTTTGTGTATAACCCCCAGGCGGCGCTCAAATACAATATTTGCTAAATCCAGAAAATTATATAGTATATCTAATGTAGCTTTGTGATTCTAAAATAGGATAATTATTGATGTTAAACATTACTAAATGCAAAACCGGAACTGGAATGTAAAATTTTTTTGACTGTTTGGAAACGGAAAGAATACAGATGGTCAAATATCAGTAGCAAATGATGACATTAATTTTTAAGATTATAAATGTTATGTCTCATGCCTTCATTAAATTTAAATGATGCAGTCTGAACTTAGTGCAACTTTTTAGTTTAATGGGACAAAATACATATTCCAACAGAATTAAAAGATATATATATATATATGTATGTATGTTTTTTTTTAAATCATAATAATGTTTTTTTTTTTTTTTTTTTTTTGCATAGTTTTGACTTTTTATGTCATAACTGTCATATTAAGGGCTTTTAATCAAAAGTTTTATTTATTATGGATTTGGATCCCAATCTCAAAATCTTTTAATTTACATTTTTGTCATAATTAAGACACATCATTTTAGTAATGACTTAGTATGTAAAAATGCCTCAGTTATTATAATTATGGCTTTTTATCTCATCATTTCAACGTTTTAAGTCATAATTTTTTATTTTGTCTCAGAATGATCAATTCGTATCCCCTAATTTGGGCTTTTATAACACCACACCAGCTTGTTATATATTAAACTTTTTATCTCATAATTCTGACTTTTTTATATTGGATTTTTTAAATCTACGTTATAACATAATTTGTCAGTTTTTACTTATAATTACTGCTTTGCATCTTATAATTTAGGCTTTTTATCTAATAATTACAATTCAGTATTCTATTATTTTTTTTCTATATCATAACCATCACTTAGTATGTCATAAATTCAACTTTTTATCTCACAATTTTGTAATATTTAGGACTTTATTTTCACAGTTCTGACTTAATATGTCAGATTTGACAGAATTATGGCTTTGTATTTCATAATTTCAACTTTAATGTCAATTCCATTTTTATATCATACTTATCATTTACTATCTCATAATTTGGGCTGTAATCTCCTAATTATGACATAGTATCCCATAATTGTGTTATTTTTCAAGATATTATAATCATCACTTAGTATGTCAAATTCAACATTTTATCTCAGAATTTTGACTTTTTATGTCCGTTTTGAGATTTAATTATGGCTTTGTCTCCTAATTTCAATTTATGTCTTTTTATGTTTACCTTTAGATCACATAACAATGATTTTGTGTCTCATAATTAGGGCTTTTAATCTCATATTCATCACACAGTATGTCATAAATGTAACTTTTTTCCGGCCATTTTTATCATCTACCAATCGAAGTCGGATCATATTTTTTGGTAAGGATGTCAGGACAGTGTGAGAGATGCCTCTATTTGCTTTCTGAGCTAGATGTGTTGATCCACTGCGACTGTGAGCCGAAGCACACCGCGGCACCAACCACGGCCTTGTGCTCCACATTCCTGAAACTCCTCCAAATCACACACACACTGCAGCATGTGTCCACAGTCCTGCTTTTGGCTGGCAGCTCGGGCTCTCTGGGGCCTCACTGTGATAGTGACAGCTCATGTTTATGCATGATGTGGAGCTCCCCAGCACTGAAGCGGAGCGCTGATGAAGTCATGCGAGCCCGGTGATGTGCGGTGCCTGGTGCTGCGACCGAGCGTGTCCTCTCGTCAAGGACTGTGAGCAGACGGCAATAGAGTCCAGAATGAGGAGCAACATTAAAGAAGACAGTTCAAATCAGCAGCTGTCAGTGCAACGTCACCACACGGCCAATAACAAACTCGTTTGAGAGCTGATGTGGTTAGCATTTAAACCGAAACAGCCAGTACTGATCAAAATATTAATATAACAGAACACTGATCGCATGCAATATGGCTAGCACATCTTTTATATGGGTTATTTTCATATTCTGAAGGAAATCTGAGGGGCAATTTTAAATCAAATTCAGCTTTTTCATCATCTAGCAGGTGAAAATCTTCCTCAGCAAAAAAACAACAACAGAATCATTTATGTCTGGAGAACAAATGATGATATTGAAGTCTAACTCAAAAAACGTACCTCTACACACGAATTTCTGCAGGTTCCAGTTGAAATGAACACTAGAGGCAGTAAAACTCAGAGCATTAAATTTTAGGTAATTGGATATTGGATATTTGAATTATGAACCACTGCAATACGTACCTGAAGCAACGTAATACAAACACAGCAACACATGCCTATAACAACATAACAATAACATGCCAGGGTCAAGTATTGAATCTGCATTTAAGCGCCACTCACTGAACATTTCACTTTGAAACCACCGTGAAACGTGCAGAAGGGAATGTAATAATGGTGCCTCAGAAATGTATTTAGTGGCACATATTTGATTGATGATTTAATATCCCATTTTGACTTTTTATCTATAACGATATATATTATAACGTTATATTTTTAGATCAAATGTCAATTATTCTACCTTTCTATCTCAAACATTTACCTGTTCATCATAATTATTTATTTCATTTCTACTGTCTCATTATGGCTTAGTATCCCAATTTTATCTTTTTATTATCTCGTAATGTTTTATTTTTACGTCATAATTGATATAGTTTTGTTATATTACCGACTTTTTAATCTCAGTTAAGACTTAGTATTGCAGTCTTAAATAGTATGGCTTCATTTCTCATAATTTCATATTTTTATCTCATAGTTATGATTTAATATCTCATTTTGCCTTTTTTATCTCATAATGATCACTTCAAATGTCATAAATTCAACTTTTCTATCTCAAAAAATGTATTTGTTCACCATAATCATGAATTTCATTTAATTTCTACTGCCTCATTATGACTAAGTATCCAAATTTTATCTTTTTATTCCCACTTTTTTAATGTTACCTCATAATTTTTGTGTCATAATTGCGATTTTTTTTCTCTCTCATATTTTGTGGCATGATTTGTGCGAATGAGACGTTGCGAATTCATCCGAATCGCTCGAGTTGAAAAATCAGAACTTTGTTTAACCAATCAGGAGCTCCCGCTGATCAGGTGCAGCTGATCGTCTCAGAAATTGGCGAAACTCATTTTTAAATAAATGCTGTCTTTATAAATCAAACCGCATATTTTAGATTAAAACTACTTTAAAACAACTTTTAAAACTACATTTCACGCCACAATAAAAGTAATATTTTGATAATTATCAGAATAAATGGAGGTTGAAATCACAATGCTGCGTGAACTCAACCAATCAGAAGCCTCTCCCTTTACGCGAATTCGCGTCTGTTGTGAAGTGAATTTCACGCAAATGAAGCAAGTAAACTCAAAATGTTCAAGCGTCCAACTACTCGCGAATAACGCAATTTATTCACGCAAGTCGCGTCTGGTGTGAACACCCCATTAGTATGTCAATCGTAAATAGTATGGTTTCATATCTCATCATTTAATCTTTTTATCTAATTTTTGACTTTTTATCTCATAATGATCACTTCAAATGTCATAAATTCTAATATACAAATTTTATGTTTGTCATAATTATACATTTGTGCCATTATTTTGACGTTATTATTTTATGTCCCAATAAACACAGCCTACGACATAATTATGATTTAATAAAGCATGCTTCTTCGTCTTATGTGCAGGAAATGGGCTTTGACCAAAAGATGACGCACATGCTAAACTTTAGTGTTAAAGGTTTGCACAGATCCCTAAGTGTAAGAATGAGCAATAGTATTCATCAAACTAGCAGTAATTTGCAAGACTAAACCCTTCCAGTGCACTTCAGGCAGTCACCATTTCACCGGCACCCCTTCATTATGAATCTGCTCTTCTGAGAGGAGCAATTTGCGGAACAAATGACTAACAAAATGAACGTTTAAAGATGAAGTGTTTATGTATGTGTGTGTGAGAGAGATGTCTGCCTAATCAGAGCCTGCATCTGCACACAGACTTCTTCATTAGAAGTAATTACACCACTATAATGGGAAGCGAGCGAGAGAAGGATCAGACAAAGTCTATGTGCTCTGCTTCACAATGACAAAAACTACTGGAGTCAGTGTTTGTGTTTACTGTATGAATAATGTGCTGCCCAGGATTGTTTTAGTGAAAAATGGTTAGTTGTTGTCTGAATTCACAAATAAATCTGCATCCTGTCCTGTTGTGAGTCTTGCGTGGATGAATGTGTAGTGGCCTAACATCTCGATTTGCAGCTTATTCTGTCCACGATTCAGTTTTAGTTTGATTTTCTTGAGCATTTTAACACTTTAACCATTTACAGGTGGTTTATCTAAATTAGAAAGCACATGGGTATTTGTGAATACTTGCACAGAAAACACAAAGACAAAACCCAAACAGAATATATTCTAGAACACTGTTATCACTAACCTGATGGCAAACTTTGGCAAATCCAACGATTAGTTCTTCTTCAAAAGCGCTCGCTGTATCAAGTGATAATTGGCAGATTAAACGGTGTATTTCAGCACACTTGGCCTGCGGTGCAGATCGAATCCTCTGCTGGGACATTCACACATCTCTGTCACTCTCAGCCTCTTCAGAGTCAAATCAAGAGCCAATCCAGCCGATGTTGAAATGCTTAAACAGGGCTAACGACGACTGTCAGAGATAACAGACAGAGAGAGCTTAGGCACAATAGAACAGATAAAGAGCCAAAAAAGTAGAAAAAGGATTTACTCTCTCTGATGGGCTGACAAAAGAAGATAAATAATTTTCAGGTCCCGGATTTCATTCTTTTTTGCTTCTCTTCATGCCTTTGTCAGTGTCTTTCTCTGTGTCCAGGTGTAACTGGGAAACTGAGACACATAAAAAAGAAATTACAGCTCATATATACATATATATACTCCCAAAGGTTTGGGGTCAGTAAGACTGTTTAATGCACTTAATTTGCGGTAAGTACGATTTTTAAATATTTTTGAAAGAAGTATTTTCTGCACACCAAGGATTAATTTTATTTGGTAAAATTCTCAAATATTTTTACATATTAAAACAACTTTTTTCTATCTGAATATATTTTTACATTTATTCATGTGATCAAAGCTGAATTTTCAGCATCGTTAAGCTAGTCTTAATGATCCTTCAGAAATCATTCTAATATGCTGATTTGCTGCCCAAAATCAACATTTATGATTATTATCTATGTTAAAAACAGTTTTGCTGCTTCATATCTTTGTGGAAACTGTGATGCATGTTTTTTTTTCAGGATTCTTTGATGAATAGAAAGTTCAAACTAATGTATATACTGTGTATAATGTATATACTGTAACTTAACACTGCTGAATAAAACTAATAAATTATTCACGCAATAAATGATCAAATAGCATATGGACATCTTAATACCACAGGTCTGCAATCATCATAACCCAATAAAATTCCCAGCCTTTTACTGAGGATCAAGCATTCAAACCCCTCAGGCCAAGAACTCACATTATATTCATTTAAATATAAATTAAATAATTACTCGGCCACATAAATCCAGCTGATGATAGCAGTGTTTTCCACCTGCTGAAAATTAATAAACGAGCACGCTAATTAAGACCGTGACCTACATCTGCAAACAATTTCCTGATGGAAATGGCCAAGATGATGCTCACAGATCTGATTACATTATCAATGACACTAATGCCACGACAAAGAGGATATACAACGTGAGTGATCTGTGACCTGTTTGCATGCCTTAGTGTTTAACACCCTCATGATGAAGGACAGACACCCATGACAGAAGGGTTTTTGTACTGCACACTCAATCTGGAGTGTTTCTGCAAACAGTCATGAAGCAAGCAATTCTGAATTTGTGCAAACAATTCTACAGATTAACCATGCAGGCAGCGAGAATGCATTTCTGTTCAAAATAAAAGTTCTTTCAAGGTTCTATAAAGGCACCTGCACATTCCACAGAAAAACATCCAAACAAATCTTAATGGGTACAAATTAAATAGTTACTCACTCTCATGGTCATCCAAGATCTAAATGAGTTTGTTTCTTCATCAGATTTGGAGAAATGTAGCATTACATCACTTGGTCACCAATGGATCCTCTGCAGTGAATGGGTGCCGTCAAAATGAGAGCCACATCAGAATAATCCACATGTAATCCACACCACTCCCAATTACTATATTGGATTATTGTGGTGTTATTATCAGCTGTTTGGACTCTTATTCTGACGGCACCCATTCACTTTCTCCATTTCGCCAAATCTGTTCCCATAAAGAAATAAACTCATCTACATTCTGGATGGACTGAGGGTGAGTACATAAAAAAATAAAATAAAATTACTATTCCACATTTGTTGTTGTTGAATATTCTGCTTCACTCAGAAATATATAAATGATATATGAACAAATGAGTGATATCACAAGAATGAGTAAATGATAACTGAATCGTAATTTCTTTATGTGAACTAAAATACAGATGATTTGCTTCTTGATCTGTCAAACAGTTTGCACAAACCCCCTCTGATGTGAGAGGTTTCTGCAGTATTATTGACTCACTGCTCGGTCTACTGTTTGCTGCTTTCAAGGTTCAGTCAGGTCTTCAGTAAAGAGCGCTTGTGTATTTTCCATCCATATACAGTCATGAAATGGTGTGAAGCCAAGCGAGGGTCATTAGCTGTGGGCCAGCGATGATCAAATGGTTTGTGTGTGGAGGTTATTAATGTGAACACATAGGCAGCTGCGACAGACATCTGTGAGTTAATGAAAACGCCACTAACGCGACCGCTGAAGGGGGAAAGGAACTGAAGAAAAGGCAAGAAATGAAAGAATGGACCTTGCTAGAAGGGAATAGGATAGAAACGAATTATGATGCAGCTGGAATGGAATGAAATGGATCTGGATGGAACGAATCAGAATGGAATGGAATGGAAATGTGCTTGGAATGGAGAATACAAAGACATCAGTAACGCATTACAATAAGCTTCAATTCATTAGTTAAGAACTAACAGAGAATCACAATTACAAGGTTAATGCTCATTTATAATTATACTATGGTTAATTAGTTTATTATACATGAGCTAATGTTAATATACCACTTTACTAAGTCAACTATTCAAACAAACATATAAATATTAAATAATACAATAAGTATATGTTAATAATTCATGTTTGTCCGTTATACATGAAATTGATGGTAATCTATACAATATACTAAAGTTGTAAAATGCATTAGCTTATGCAGAAATGTATATTTGTTTTATTTTGGCTATTGCATTAACTATACCATTAATAATACTATTATAAAATATTTATTATGCATGTTATGTCTTCACAGTTAGTTTATTATTTTAGTTTCAAAAAGCATAAAAAAATACTTAAATGTTCTGCATACTGGATATCAGACACACACACATGCATATCTATCTGAAATATACATCAAAAGACTGTCATTTCTAATGAGCCATTTTAACAGCCTGGTCTCTTTTTTCACGCTAAACTCACGGATGTGCATAAAGGCTTTCAAAAGTACATTTTTCCTCTGGCAGACACGGCGCACGCTTACACACACACTCAGATTGATTACGTCCTCAGCAGCGTTTATGGGCTCTGTCCAAGCCTGCTGGGAGAATGAATCAGGGGCCGTGAACAACCATTTCACACTGACTTACTGCCACCACTGGTGGGACCATCTCGCTCCTTAATATCTGCCGAAATGACCAGAGCAAAGACTAGGCCCTGTTGATGTTGCCAGGTTTCTTAACTAACCGAACCAGAAACACTTCCTTCAACAATACAGCCTACTTCACGAGAAACATGCTGGTTGAGATGGGTTTTTAAAAACAACTTGTACTGCTTTTATAGTGACTTGCAAGAAATGCAAGTGTGTCCCGTGCTTCAGCAATGAAAAAAACACATTGTAATATGATTACTCTATTTTACAATATTTTACAATACTGCTGTTTTTGACTGTATTTTTTAAATTTTATACTGGCAAGCAGAATTAAAAGAATTAAAAAGTATTCATTTTAACCATGCAGAGGTGTAAACGGCATAAATAATATAAAAAATATGAATAATGGATGTTATGTCTTTATAGTTACATGTATCTAAGTATTCTTTATTTAAAAATAAAAATATTGTTAAATATCGTTCTGTGAATTGGGCTGTCAAATCGATTAATTGCAATTAATTGCATTAAAATAAAAGTATATATATATATATATATATATATATATATATATATATATATATATATATATATATATATATATTTCTTAAATGCGTGTGTATATAGAAATATACATGGTACACACACACACACACACACACACACATACACATATATATATATATATATATATATATATATATATATATATATATATAATTAATTTATATTATATATAAATTACATATATTTCTTAAATATATACATGCATGTGTGTATTTATGTATTAAACATAGATTATGCAAACACAAACTTTTATTTTTGGATGCAATTGTAATTAATTGATTAGAGAGCACAAATATCTATTTAAATCAAATATTTATATAAATGGGCCTACATGAAAACATTATCATTTTTATGAAGATATTTAAAATTTAAAAATACTTTGTTCTGTATATTGGATATCAGACACTTAAATATTTGTATGGACTACATATATATATCATCACAGTTTGTTTTTATCTAGTTCAAATATCTAAAATACCTTCAAATAAGATAAATGTACTGACGCAGGACTGCATTAGACATTGACTTGGCCTTTAAACAATGTATCTTTATTATGGGAGCATTTTATCTTAATTGTAAACAAGCTTAAGATGTCAGTGAAATAAATCTGCCAGTGCAGTAAGACACGCACATATTTAGAAAATCTATGCATAGCTGCACAAATGTGTTTTGTTTGAAGGATATGCAGCGTTGATGTTTGCAAAGTGTGATGATTGACTGATAAATCTGACTCATTCGTTTATGAGGAACATGTTTCCATTGATGAAGAGATGCCATCGGACACAACAAGGACGCTCAGGACATTAATTCACAATGATGCCACAGAAACCGTATTGATTAAGTGCTTAAAAGATTGCTTTCGGTATTGGCTCCCAGAAGGAGAACAGGTTTGTGATTGCATTTTAAGGAAATGAGCAAACTGGTTTATCTGTGTAAAGTCGCCTAGGACAGCTAGCATGTCTTGTTCAAGCGTCTGTCAAATAATTTACAGACTAGATGCTCTATGAGAGGGAAAAAACTGAATGCAAATAGAGCAAACCAGCACTGCAGAACTGCAGTGTGTGCATGTGTGTGTGAACAGATTGAGTAAACGTGTGTTCTGTTGTTTTCCTGTTCTCCACAGCAGACACACACTGGCTGCTCTTCATGTTTTGAATGCTAATGCCGCCCTGCCGCTCTGAAACAGTAAAGGGCACCGCGGCATTAATCACGGCTTCTCTCCACCTGCTGAGAGCCGAGGACACCAGGATCCAGACCACTCACACCTGCCCTGCCAAAAACAAGACGAATCTCACAGATATCCAGTGGAAGGTGACTGAACGCACTAACAACACTGCGAAGATTGAACAGAAAATATGAAGTAAAATACATGAAGGCATAAAACACTAATCTGCTAATGAAACACAACAAGATAGACTTATTACCAAGATATATTCAGAGAAATCTTGAGAGGTAAATTGTTGCAAGGAAGTACAGATGCTTTATTGGCAGGCAAGACAACGAGACTTGAGACATTTAAGGCTTTTCTCATTTTCATAATGCGTCTTTGTCTGTATAGTTGACGTGATGATTATATGGTTTCAAAACACAGAACTAAATTGCATTAAAATTCTATAACATTAAAACATTTATTTAATATCATAAATGTAATTATATATAAGATTTGAAGAAAAATTTAATTCAATATTTATCTTTCATATATATATATATATATATACACATATATATATATTTCATATATATATTCATATATATATGCCTACAAGTATAATATTTTGGCCTAATACATAATATGTTATAAAAATAGTATAGTTGTATAAAAAAACAGTATAGTAGTTAAAAAATGTATTGATATTTTTTACAATCTTAATTCAATCTTTTAACAAAGTCACTTATTTACTGGAAAATCGGATTTGTTAAAATTGACATTGTATAGCAATTATTTTAATAACAGTCTTTTTCTTACAGGAATAGTGATCAAAATGATTGATGAATCATCTTGGGTTAACAGACGTAAGATGATTTATGTTCAGTCAAAAGCTCTCTAAAATGATAATGTGTTTTAGGCTCCTGACTTCTTGTTTCTAAAACAATACATAGAGAATACAAAATAGCATGTCAGGCCATGTCTTTGTGGTCTTTTTAGGGGCCATAAACTATTAGTCTAGTATGACATATGTGACTTAGGAGCACAACACCAGTCATGTGTGCTAAAATCTGAATAAATAAGCTTTCCATTGGTGTAAGGTTTGATAGGAGGACAATATTTGTCTGAGATCAGCTATTTGAAAATCTGGAATCTGAGGGCGCAAAAAAATCATCATTAATATTGAGAAAATCATCTTTAAAGTTGTTCAAATGACTTCTAAGCAATGCATATTACTGAACAAAAATTAAGTTTTAATATATATTCAGTAGGAAATTAACAAAATATCTTCATGGAACATGATCTTCACTTAATATCCTAATGATTTCTGGGATAAAATAAAAATGTATAATTTTGACCCTTACAGTGTATCGTTGGCTATTGCTACAAATATAACCTCAGAGACTTCAGACTGCTTTTGTGCTCCAGGGTCACCAATGCTAATGAAGCGTTAACAAATTTGGTTGACCCATTGCCAAAAAAACTGAAAACAGACAGAATATGGTTTTATCATGGCCATACAGACTTACACAGTCAAACCAAACATTATTCAGACACCAAATAAAATTCTTTATATTTTTTACTAGTGGGTGCAGGACACTATAGTTCAGTGAGGACAGCAAAGTAAAGTCAACCGTGACATATTACACCCAAAAATTCTTCATGCATTGGACTAAATACATTGGACATAATTGGACTTAAAAAATTTGGGACCACACATTATTCAGACACTTTGACCTGACCGTATTTTGCTTCAGTGTTATTTTTTTAATTGCTAATGCAAACACCACAGTCTGAACAAAATGAAGCATTGCTTGGTAATAGTTTGAGCTAAACTGGTATTATCTAACTGTGCACTTAAATTTAACAGCTGACAGCTATTCATCCTAATTCATACATACCTTTGCATTAAAGTTGTTATCTGACATTATCAAAATACAGTTTTACTTTTTAACTATAGTGGATAAGACATGTGGAAAGAGTTTGACTGTAACTCCATATGTCTGTGAGCGTTATGCTGAGCGAGGGATATTTTTGTGTGCTGACTAACAGATGGTTTAGCAGGGTAATGGATATTGTTTTTATTGTTTTGCATGAAGGTGGGCCCTCACGAGGCCATCAGACTTCATGACAGTGAAGTATAACCTCAAGAGGTTAAATTACCACTTCAACGTTTATGAGATGGCAAAACTAATTTATGTGTTCTGCGTCCGTCTGGGGATCTTGACCTGGAGGCGAATGAACACGGGCTGAAAAATTACTGAGACTTTAAAAACGGTGAGATTATATTATGTTTCCCTGTGCAAATGACCTTTAAAATGTGTCCCACTGTAAACAGATGCTCCTAAACATGAATAAAAAACACTTGGATGATTTTTGTTTACATTTTCAGGTTGTGTTTACTTGCATTATATTGGAGAAATAAAACTTGCTTGTCAGCCAATGGCATGGGTTTGATTTTGGCATTGGTGGGGACATAACGGCAGACAACTGGCATTTAATTGTTTGATCAATGATCAATTAAATGCCAAATTGCTAGGAACATGTTAGTAGTCGCTGGATATTGGTAGGCATGTCACAATGTCTCTACTGAACTCTTACGCCCTTGTTGTCAGCCATGAAGCAGCTCTATTGTGTGCAGACAGAGAACGACTCTCTACTGCAGGCGAAGACTATTTATGTTAATAATATACGAACTAGAAACTCCCTGGAAATGCTCAACACTATAAAGACACCTCAGGGGAGCATGATAAAGTCAAAACTGCAAAGTGTTCGTCGTTTCTTTCATGACCTTCCATTAACGTTGTGCTTTTGCGAAAAGAACGCAACCTGTGGAGATACCATTATAAAGCAAGATCCTTCACCTGCTGAGTGCTGCTGGCTAATTACGACCCAGAAACTCTGTCATGCGAGAGACGTGTCTTAATTAAGCTGACAAAACACAAAACACACTTATGATGTCTAATTGTAGGATAAGAAGTTAGGATGGCCTGCCTCAGCTTTAACAGCTCTATCAGTGTCACTATTATTGAGATGGCCAATCAAATCAAAGGAAGTGGGGCTTTGTTATGATTTTCAGTGTGACGCTTCAGTGTTTCATTTTAAGATGTAGATAAACATATAATAGTTGTGAGCTTGTACTGTGACGTGAACCCATTTTTAAGTCGCTGGGGTTTATTTGTAGCAATAGCCAAAAAAAAAAAACATTGCATGGGTCAAAATGAAAAAACTAAAAAAATGTGTCAAATTTAAAAGAGAACGAACCGTTTATGAGATTCATGTGTTCAGCTGAATGTGTGGAGACAAGAAACGCTGTTTAGTGTTTTTAATGTATGTACACATCCAGCAAACACAGAACATTCCCTAACTTTAACATTTTTATAAAAAGAAATTGAGAACGTTCTCCAAGCGTTTGGGGAAGAGGGAGTTTCCTGACTGACCGACAGTAAACATTAGAATCTTCTGGAAATGGAACGGAATGTTCTTCTAGCGCTGTTTGTTTTTAAAAATGAAAACAGTTTTTGCAAAAAGTTCAAACTGATTACAAAAGGTTTTCTTCATTTGATTAAAACCATTTCAATCCTTTATTTAATTCCTTTAAAGACCATTGCAATACACATAACCTCACGTTCCTCAGCTGAATGATTGCGAGACTCTCTGCTTACGTAATAGGGCTTCTTTTAGCTGCTTTTTGGGACTGAACATACAGAAAAGAAGCGCAGTAACCGTGAAATTATAACAGGAGAAGAAAGCTGTGAAGTCAGTCTGTGACGTCAGCGCTTACTGACACCTCGGCTAAAAATCTAGGTCACATTTAAATCTTTGAAATCTACGTCCTCCAGAGCAAATATGGATTACTTTAAATTTCGCTTCCCGTCTCTCTCCACTGGTTTCGGCCTCCTCCCCAGCTCCCTTAGGTGTGCCATGCCTAAAAATATCTGCACACTTCAAAGAGATGTTAAGTGTCTCCCAGCTACATCCAGAAACATTAGAGACAGACACAGAGAGGAAACTGATAGCTGCCGGCTGTTTAATGGTTTGATAAAAAGCACAGAATGAAAAAATGGGCCCTGATCAAACTGTAATACTTTTTTTTACATAACTTGATAAACATTCATAAACTATACTAACGATTAACACACTTGTTGTACATTTTACAGACAAACTCACAAAGTGGCAGAATATGATTAAAAGTAGCAATATGATTAAACAATTATTATTTGTTTGATATTATTTTGTTATTATTAAATACTAATACTAAAAACTACTACTACTACTAATAGTTTGGGTTATTGTATTAATATAAAAAATTACATCAATTTATTAATTCATTGATTTATTAGCTGGTTCATTTTATTAATATTAAAAAGTATTGTTTTAGAAATTAATTTATTGTTAATAATCATAATAATAACAATAACAAAGTTTAGTCCAATAATGATAATAATATAATTTATTATTATTATTTTTATTATTGGTATGATTTATTATTATTATTATTATTATCTGTTAAACTGATTAATATTAACAATTGCAACAGGGTCTGATTTATTATTATTAATCATAATAATTCTAACAATTAATGTATTTATTTGCCTAAATGTATATGGGATGTTGACACACAAATACATAATTAAACTTAAAATGTGCCATCTGTTCAAACTTGAGGTTAATAATGGATGAATCCCACATATAGACATGTCTAGGTCATATTAAACCCCCAAATGAACAATTTTTACAAGGACATTCTGTGCAGTTTTCACCTAAGCAGCCGTTGTATTGATTTGTGAGTGTTTCTCTTCACCTTCACAGTGCCCTGTTCTCTTGTTTATGTCACAGGGAGATTTAATGTTCTTACACAGCGTGAGTGCTTGCATATAATTCACACTATGGTTTGTATTTGTCATTAGCGGAACGAGATGAATGGCAGAAGTGACTGATAAGTGCATGCTAATGAGTGGAAAAACCTTTCAGGAAAGAAACAGGATGTGCCACGGTGATGACATCAGAGCATCCGGTCCGCTGGCATCAAACACACATTAGCAGGAAAAATCGCCGAGTTTAGTGAATGTGTTCATGACGAATCTGAGCCTCGTGTCTGACATCGAGACAATGTGTGAATTCATAAGAACCAGAAAGTAATCTTTTAGTGCTCTTAGTCTTGCATAGCCAGACTCTTGACATTTTGCAGCTCATTCTGCTTTTTTAAACACTTATACAATTGCCCATAAAGGAGTCACACATAACAAAATTTACAAGGCAAACAAATGGAAAAAATGTAGGTGCAACTGAATAGATTTAAGACTTTGCTCGAGGGATTCCCTTTACTCACAAACCAACAAGTTTGAAAAATCTGCTCCTTTTGATTTGGATTATTATCTGGATTATATTTGATTATATTTGCTTTGTAAACTTTTTATTTTTTGTATTTTGGACTTGATTTTACCATAATTGTAGAACAGCACATAAAATGCATAAAAAATATATGTACATGGATGGTTCGCATACATATAGGTCAAAATTGTCATTATTTTTTTTTTCGTGTTCCAAGAGTAAATAAATATCTTTCAAAAAAGAGAAAACTTAGAAATTTTGCCATCTATTGAAAATTCCCACCAAGGTTATTATAGTTAAGTAAACTTAAAAAAAAAAAAATCACATTAATAATAATAATAATAATAATAATAATAATAATAATAATAATAATAATAATAACATTAACTGAATAAAATAATTTTTTATTTTATTTCAGCTAGTTGACAACATTTCTCATTTTGATTTAGTTCAATTGGAAGTATAAAACAATTATTACAACTAAAATATAAAATAGAAAAATTACATTACAAAGACAAACAACCAAACTGCTAAAACTTTTACTAAAATAATAGTATATCAATGATACTGAAATAACACTGTTCTTATTGTTAACTAAAACTGAAAAGGTTAAAAATCATTTGCAATAAAGCTGAAATAAAATACAAGTATTAGATAAAAGACTTAAAACAATTTAAAGAAATGTTGCTATGAAATAAACAAGTTTAAGTTGAATTCCTGATCAAACAAAAAATGAAAATACTATATAGAAATTAAAAACTAATAATAAAAAAAGACAAATCACTTAAACTTCAACTAAAACGAAAACTTTCCAAATTTTGTTGCACCCCCTAGTGAGTGTCTCGGGATTGAGGCAGAGAATCCAGAGCATGCTGGCAGTCTTTCTGGAGCCAACCAAGAAATATCAGGTTTTACAATGCATTTTTGGAGCGTGCCGTAAGGCTGTGTCTGTAACGGTGATCATAGACTGGCAAACTCACCGTGCCGTGCCGATGAGGTCATGTTGTTTGGCAGGTGTAGAATCAGATGGCAGACATGAGGGCGAGCTGAAGCCCTGCCAGGGACGAAGATCACAGCCCACGATTCATCTGTGGAGCCGAGGGCCCGAGATCTGAGAACAGGCTACATTTACACTGTCAAAATCTGGCACAGATCTGATCTGTAAAGAAAGAGAAACACACATCTTATGTGATATCATCTGGACTGGGACATTGACACACCACAGGTTGCAATGCATGTCAAATTACAGTAACCCATATGGTGTTTTATTTAATAATGACATGTATGGGAAGCCAAAAATGACAAAAGACTGGGAAAAAGTATTCAAACATACAACAAAAGCTAATAGTGTAACAGATCAATTTCATATCCAAATGTCATTTTAAAATGCATTTAGTTGCACTGCAGTGCACTGCGCATTGAAAAATAAAATAAAATTTATTTAACGTATTGCAAATTTTCATTACTGCATTACATACCAATGTTATTAAATAAAATAATTATCATTACTGCGTTACATTGCATTAATAAATTAAAATAATACTGAATTGTATTAATAAATAAATAAAACAATTAAATAATACAATTTTTAATATTACAATTATTAATGTAAATGAATTTGGTCAGATCAAATTTAGTTTTAATTTCATTTTGTTCCTACAATAAATTTTACCAAAATAAATAAATAATAAATAAATAAATAATAAATAAAAATTATTTAGTTGGTTGCATTGCTTTGATCTGCACTGTAAATGTAATTAAATTAAATTATGAAATAAAATAAATAATCTGACAATAATATAAAATAAATAAACATTAATTTGGGCATGTCAATTTTGGTGTTTTATCTCATTTCAGATTAACCTGTCCCTATTTGCCACTTAAAAAAATAATTTGGTTATATTCAGTGCATTGCACTGCATTGAAAATAAACTGAAAATGAAATTAAATGTAATATCAAAATAACATAAAATACTAATAAATCTGTTGGAGCAGATACATCCTTGGGTGTTTGTTTTATCTGTTTTTAGATTAACCTGTTTGTAAATGTCACTTAATAAATTATTTTGGTTGGTTCCCATTTTGGAAGATACATTTTTTTCTTCTAGGAAAACAGATGGGAAATAAAAGACACTAATTCTCTGCTTTAGGCCTTGCAGTCTAAATGCAGCCAGAGAGTCTCAGAGCTTACAGAAGCCTGTCATGCACCTAATATATATATATATATATATTAGGTGCATGACAGGCTTCTGTTATATATATATATATATAGATATTGTTATATCTTTGTTATATATATATATATATATATATATATATTTTTACAATGAGTTATTAAAGTATTAAAAGAGCAACACAGCATTCTGAATGTGTGCAAGCTCTTGCATTCAGTCACAACGAGTCTCGTCTTAAGATGCACGTGGATTAGAAACAGCAAGCGTGAGGTACTTTAGGTTTATTTTGGGGTTGAAATAACTCCAAGTCAGCTCATAAACAAGAGTCTCGCATATGCAGCGGAAGCGAAAAAGAGATGATTATATCATAGAGTCTAACAATAAGGACCGCAGTCCATTACAAATAACGTCACCAGAAACCAAATCCGCAATCAATTAGTTTTGTTCATGCTCAGAATGGACTAAGTGCAGTCGTGAAAATAAAGATAATTGAACATTTATGTCCGTGCAGAATGCCTGTCTCCGCTTTTAACACTTACTGTCTCGTGTCATTCTCTTTAACAAAAAAAGTGCAGAATGTGACAAGGATTTACTCACAGAAACTCTACTCCTCTCCATAGATCACAAAACTTCATTTCACGGTTATTAAGTTCATTACGGCTGTCGTGCTTGAACGGTCTGGAGCCACTTTCTGAGAGGTGAGCGCTGAGAACTAATAAAGGCCAAACAAATGCAAACATCAAGTAAGACATTTTATGAAAAGTAAAGCAAAAGGACATTATTTAGCTGACGTAGATCATTATTTGGACGCTAAACTCAATAGCGTGTGGCTCAAAATAACTTTTATGGTTAATGGTTTGAGCAAATGGCTAACTTTAAAGGGATATTTCACACAAAAATGAACATTTGCTGAAAATGTACTCAGCCTCAGGACATCCAAGCTTAGGATGAGTTTGTTTCTTCATCAGATTTGGAGAAATGTAGCATTACATCCCTTGCTCAGCAGTTGATCCTCTGCAGTGAATGGGTGCCGTCAGAATGAGGGTCTAAACAACTAATAAATCAAACTTTCTTACAAACACGCAGGTTTTAGCTACGCAAGATGTTAACTGATGGACTGGATTATTCTGATGTTTTTATCAACTGTTTGGACTCTCACTCTGACGGCACCCATTCACTTTGTTGAGCAATGTGATGCAATGCAACATTTCTCCAACTCTTTAAGTATTAACTTTTGAGTTAAGTCTGATCGTAAAAGCAGATAAAAGCAGAAAAGTTATTGTCACGATACTGAAAAATAAGTTTACTTACCTACAACTGAAACAATCATCGAAGAACAGTTCATTAAAGCAACCATGAAGACACACAATAGGCAGTGTTTCATCTCAATGACCCTTTGAAGAGGAGCAAAGAGTGTTTCTCTATTGATGTAAAGGTTATTCAATTACGATTGCTCTGAAAGTACAGCTACAGAGACCGGTACAAAAGTCAGAGAAAGGAAAAGGATGAGAAAAAACTCAAAGGATGAAATAAATCAAAGCAGATTTGAAATTAAGATAAAGACAAGACAGGGCATTTGAGGTGACCTTTAAACAGCACAAAAAAGTGTGTGTGAGTCTGTGTGTGTGTGTGTGTGTGTGTGCCGCTCTGTAACACTAGTGTCAGTCGCAGATATGCTCATGGACTGTTCACAGACTGACTGATGCATACTGCACAAATCTGTCTGGTTTTACACAATTTCTTGGAATCAAGATGCACAGGATTTTATCAGTCTGTCAGGAAACCAAAGGCATGTTTACAAGTCCCTGGGCTGTTACTGTAAGTGTTTCTGAAGAGGAACTGGTTGCTGGACTTGCCAAAGTTGTATAAAAAAGTTTTTTATAAGTCTTGTCTGCTTACATGTAACATCTTTTATAGATGAAGCCAGAACAAGCTAAAAAAAGACTTTATTGGGTGTTTTATATCTCACTATAAGAAATGTCCTGGTGCATATTTGAATCAGGCACATTATCATCCCAAATAAACTTCGTTATTGCATTTAATTTAAAATTAAATGTTTTAACTAATTTTTGATTTACCATTCCCTAAACATCTTGTAAAAAATAATTTAGTTGGTTACATTGAATAGCCCTGCACATTACTACTCTGCACCCCTTTGAAAATAAAAATAAAAAAAATATATAAAAAAAGTTATGCATTGCATAGCATTAGTAAAATAAAATTTAAATCAATAATTATATTATATTAAATGTTAAATTAAGTGAACATAAATTAAATACATTTGGTGTCTTTTTAGTTTTAGATTAGCCAGTACCTAAAATTTACTTAAAAATTTAATTTAACTTGAATATAAATTGATTAATAAAATAAATAAAAAGATACATTTGTTCAGATCAGTTTTGGAGGTTTGTTAAATCTGATATCAGATTAAAGGGGTCATATGATGCTATTAAAATTGTTCCTTTCTCTTTGGAGTGTTACAAGCTCTTGGTGCATGAAGAAGATCTGTAAAGTTGCAAAGACTAAAGTCTCAAATCCAAAGAGATATTCTTTATAAAAGTTAAGACTTGTCCAATGCAATATAATCAAAAAAAAAAAAAAAAGGTCTGGGCACATGAGGATACAACAGTACTACAACACTTTTACCCAGAATTCACAGTCCTGCTGGAAGACAGAACACTCTCCTCACTTTTTTCATGAAGCTCATCTTCAGTACAAAGCAGCAGATCCCGCATCTCTTTCACCTGCGCAGATGCTCGAACTGAACCGCTATTTACACAGCAAGCTTTCAGCCCAAGGCTTGGACAGGCGGGATCCATCTGAAAGCCTGGCAGCAGAAGTCATCAGATATTCAGACCGTGTTAGTATGTGCAGGGACCAGTGCAGGAGAAAGACAGACTGAAGTGTCTGCACCTTTGAAGTCCAGGACGAATCGTAAACCTGCTTTTCCTTTTTTATTCCTGACACCCTTTCTTGAACAAGGGTGTTTCAAGGTGAACAGAAGTATTTCTACGTTATCTCCAGAATGAAATAGCTGCATCTTAAAATATACAGAATTCTGCCTACTACTGTTTAAAAAATAGCCATTATTCGACAATTAGTATTTCAAACAAGTGTATGCTACATTGTTCACTGTTTATAATGTGTGAGTGATTACCAATAATCAACTTTAAAAAAAGGCTATTTTGAATTTGTTAAAAGTTATTTTTTTTGAAAGTTAAATATGCAATGATAAATTTCGTTTTAACATAATTTTTTTTTTAAGTTTTAGTTTACTATAATAATAACCATGTCAAAAACTCTTTCTAACATAGCGATTTGACATTTTTATACTCATGCTGGACTAGATTGCTAATCTAAATCTTGAAGCAAAATAATAGATTAAAAAAGCTTTCGATTATTATTATTACTCACAAAAATAAACCACCTAATCAAACACTGGAGCAGGCCAAGAACAACATCTCAGCTCATTCATTCTGAGACCGCAGCAGCATCGCTAACATCAGTCATCTCTACTGGAACGGGAAAGAGATCAGTCAGCTTGTCATTACTAAACACTAATGCCCACCACTTCAAGAGCAGAATTATGGGGTGCGCATCCCACTTTTGAAAGCCCTGATGAATACCGATGGGTTTCAGCGTGAGAAAGTGGGAGACATTCTTGTCTGCATTGGATGTTCACACGTCGAATGTTTACATGGAAGTTCCTCTGGTTCTCTGAGCGACATCCGACTGAAAGGCTCTCTTGATGTGGAAAAACAAACAGGACGTCTCGTCTTCTGAGCCTCACAGCAGGAGCTGGTGGGTTTCTGACTGCACATGGGCTCGTGAATGATGAGTTCACGTCCCAAACGTTCAAGTGACTGTCAAGCTCGACGACACGTGATAATCATCAGATGATCCCGCAGTGCGCAGTGTGTTGTTTAGGGTCCCTGGGAGAAAAAATAAATATGCAACATATTTTCTATGGCCAGGACAAACAACTGTGATTCACGTAGAAAAATGTACTCTGCGTTCAACATTCTGGTTTAGTGATTACCAAGTTTGTTAAATGAAAAAAAAATATACCTCAGTGGTTGAACGCCAAGATGTAGAGGAGTTTGTTTCTTCATCAGATTTGGAGAAATGTAGCATTTCATCACTTGCTCACCAGTGGATGTGAATGGGTGCCGTCAGAATGAGAGTCTAAACAGCTGATGAAAACATCACAATAATCCACAAGTAATCCACACCACTCCAGTCCATCAATTAACATGCTGTGAAGAGATAGCAAATAGCCTAATTCTGATACATGCGATGACTATCCATTATGACATGTAGCCATTTACCCATTATGACATGTAGGCATATATATATATATATATAGCCTACAAAAAAGAATCTTATTCATTGCAATCCTTTAATTTGTAATATTTGGCATGTTTGTGTGCTGCTGTTTGTCCCTGTGTTTAATAAGCAGTGTGTACGCTCTTAAAATAACAAAGAAAAAACATTTCGGCAGACTTTAGACCAGGTTTGAGTTGGTCTATGGCGCAGTCTGTTTTTCAGCTTCTTAAAATAGCAATGCGCCATCAATGTGCCTGAACACACCTCTTTCTTTAGACCAGCATGCACATGGGCACACAAGTGAGCGCAAATGCATTTGCTAATTAAACGGTGTGGCGCTAGATGGGAAAATGTGAATTGTAACTAGCCGGATTGAAACTAGCAAACACACTCGCGCAACGCCTTGCGTCGCATTGCGCCGGGGTCGCCGTGATTTTGCCAAGCAAGACATGTTCCTGGATCAAAATCTTTTGATGATCCTGGATCAACATTATTTTCCAAAAATAGAAACTTAACCCAATCCCTACCCCTAAACCTAACCTTACCAATAATGTATTCCTAAAATCAGTGGGAAATGATGGCTGATGGCACAATTTAATCTAGTACATTACATATTTTGGAGGATTACATCAATAGAATCTATTTTTCTAGTGTATAGTGTTTCAAATCATTTCAATATCATGCTACTTTACTGTCAGTGTAGGCAGTGGACAGCAACACAGCTCACTAGGTTTCATAACATAGCTCTTGTAATACTAAACAGAGTGTGGAGAACCCCAGGATTTGTTAATGCATGACATAGCAGTTTCTCTCTTGAATCTCTGACCGCGGGGTGAACAATGTGTCCTCTGGAGCATGTCTGCTGCATTCTGAAACAGCGGACCTGTCCTTTCTCACGATAACAAGCTAATGTAAACATGCAACTCAAACAGGAAGTCAAGGAGCTTGCAGTGACTGAGTAAAAAGCTGCTCTGTCTCCTTTGGTGTGCTATGCTGTAATATATAGGAGTAGTCATTTACTTTATAAGTGCATTTAAAATATTAGTGCATTGTCCAAAATTGCAACCTTATCTTAAACTAGTGTTATCAGCCTTTTTGCTCCCAAATTTTATACAAAATTTTAATTAAGCTACAATCTTTGTTAACTGCATAACTGGAAATACCTAAATCTTTTGTGACTTCAAGGTTGAGGACTCATGAACAAGCCTCAGGTGGTTTGCTGTTCTCTGCTGGACACCAGGACGGTTTCCATTGGTCAAACTGGTCTGGTTTGAATTTCAAGGGGGTTTAGCCATTTGTTAACTGGTCAGGATGGTAGACCAGTTGGTTGTCCATCTAACCCAGCTTGGCCAGGCTGTGAGACCAGCTAAGACCAGGATGGTTTCCACTGGTCTGGTTTGAAATATTTCAAGGTGTTTTAGCCATTTGTTAACCGGGTTAGAATGGTAGACCAGTTGTCCAACCAGATAAGACTGGTCAGGCTGTGAAACCAACTGAATCCAACAAAAGACCTCAGAAAAAACACACTTACTTTGTCTACTGAACCGAAATTGCATCCACCTCAATTTATATGAAATGCAATCATTTCCAAAATAATGACTGCATGATTTCAGGTATGATTGGTTCTCCATTTTCACTAGATTATAGCTGCATTTGAGTCGTCTTTGGGAAGTTTGCATTTATGTATTTGGAAGTCATAATTCAAGTCATTTTCATTGGGCAATTTAATATTTCTTTCTCTCTTTTTGACAAAGTTACTGACAAATACATGAAGCTTTTTTAGCACTGATCCAAAAAATAAGGAGGTAAATTAGTTATGGAAGCTGCATATTATCCCTCTGAATGAAGAAAAATGTATTTTTTCATATAAACCTCATAAACCTGCTAAATGATTATTTCTTTTCTAGCAAGCTTAATCAACAATATATAAAATGCAAAATGTTCAGTCAACATTAACTATTACAACTTACGACCAATAATAACTAACATACACCATAATTCTTTATTTGACGGCCCCAAAGTCTTTTTTTTCAAGAACATGTAAAGCCATTAATCTCATGAATACAATCAATACGAAGCATGTGACCTCACCAGCACTAATTAATGTAACCAATTAGTCTGACATCACAGAGGACCAGAGATGACACAGAACACATACAGTAAACAAATCTTATAACGTGCTAATAAGAACTGATGATGCAATGAGACATCAAGGATGAAAAAAGAGAGTGAGAAAGACCACAATTACGCACAGACAAAACAGTCTTGCCTCACTGACCATATTATCAAATTTACAAGCTCCAACAATAAAGATTAATCTCAGGCTACCGTGTATTGCACACAAATCAGATTCAGAGTGTCATAAATGCAAAAAAAGATGAGTGATTTGTTTGCTTAAACATCAAAGGGCTTATAAATGCAGGCTGGCTGGAGTATAAGCACATCAGTGGAGCCCCACGACCAATTATTATTCATTGATTGCACAGAGATGAACATTTAGCACTGAATAAGAGGATTGAAAAAATTTGCAGAACGGCTAATTGATTCTACAGTTTGATTGACCATGTAGGTAGTCACGGCGTGACAATATTCAGCCATATCTCATGTCTACGAGTGTGATATAGCATTTATACAACAGTTCTATGGCACGAGTGTGTAAAACCATTAAAAAAAAATAACTTTTATATGTCTATAAAAGCCCTCTTTTGTGCAGAACTGCCATCCGCTACAAGTTGGGTTTAACAGCGGAGCCCAAGATCCTTTCCAAATTCCAAAACGTCACTTAAGAACTATAGTAACGAAGGAATGTTGAGTTGCTTTATTTAAAGTTCATAATTTCATTACTGCATTACAGTATTTATCTGGCACAAAAACAAAGAGGATCTCGATTAGGGGGACAGCCTTAAATTAAACCTCTATAGTCACACTAAAAAAAACATGGTGTCGATGAACAACGGCATCAAAATAGATGACGTGAAATTAGTATGTTAATTAGCACTGAGTGATCGTCCCAACTAGCATTTAACTTTAATTTGTTCATTTTAGAAGCGTCCTGCTTTCACCTAAAGATGTAAAACACTTTCTACTCCAGTTTTCTCTTGCTTTTACTACTTTAGTCGAGAAAGTGTTCAGATTTACAGTGCGTATTAAGAAGCGAGTGATTAAAACACTCCTGCCACTTCAGTAACACAAAGGCGGGCGACTCTATTAGCGTTCTGCTAATCTACCGGGAGACTGAACACTCCGGCTACAAAGAGCATGAGTGGCACTGCACTAGAGAGATAAAAGAGCCACTGCTGAGACCGCTGTCTTGCTCAAACTGATTTCTGGCACAGCCAAAAAAGCCTCTCACATGGCCAGGCCGAGAAAAATCAGAAGTCCAACAGGGTTTCAGCAGTTTTACTCCCAGAGCGATAGCGGACGGATCGAAGCTGAGCTTGAGTGCTGGAAATCCCAGCTGTCTGTCTGTCGCTCTAGAAAAATGTGCAGCTTAAATTTAGTCGAGTCTGTCTCTTTGACCAGACCAGATTTCTGAGGTAAACTCCACTTAAAAAACGAATGAAAATTTTAGATGGCACACTCCATTACTCCAGTGCGTTCAAAATACTTAGCATTTTCTTTGCATAAATCATGTTTATTTATATTAATAATAGGTTATATGACTAAAATATGTGTTGTATAACATAAACCCAGTTTACTTAAAAACATCATGGAATTTATTGTGTAGCTACATGGAAATACCATGGTAGCTTATATTTTGCAATATAGGCCTAATATAATTTTAAATAAATGCTGTTCTTTTGAAGTTTATATTTGTCATTTGTATCATGGTTTCCACCAAAATATGAAGCAGCAAAATTGTATTTATAATGGATAATAATATAAATGTTTATTGAGCAGTAAATCAGTATATTAGAATGATTTCTGGAGGATCATGTGATTCTGAAGACTGGAGTAATGATGCTTGACAATCAAGCTTTACATCACAGGAATAGATGACATTTTTAAATATATTCAAATAGAAAACTGTTATTTTAAATTGTATAAATATTTCTGTTTTGCAGCCTTGCTGAGCAGAAGAGACTGAATGGTGGTGTAGCCTATACTTCGGTTACCTTAACAAAACTACAATATTTTAGATGTGGCACTTGGCACCATGCTTGTATCAAGTTTTTAGACATGTCTCATGAAAATCCCATGGTATTAATATGGTAAATTACATTACTTTGGACTTTTTGTAGATTTGCCATGAAAATCGCATGGTATTAATAAGGTAAATTACATTAATTTGGACTTTTTGGACATGTGCCATGAAAATCCCATGGTATTAATATGATAAATTACATAACTTTGGACTTTTTGGACATGTGCCATGAAAATCCCATGGTATTAATATGGTAAATTACATTACTTTGGACTTTTTGTAGATTTGCCATGAAAATCCCATGGTATTAATATGGTAAATTACATTAATTTGGACTTTTTGGACATGTGCCATGAAAATCCCATGGTATTAATATGGTAAATTACATTACTTTGGACTTTTTGTAGATTTGCCATGAAAATCCCATGGTATTAATATGGTAAATTACATTAATTTGGACTTTTTGGACATGTGCCATGAAAATCCCATGGTATTAATATGGTAAATTACATTACTTTGGACTTTTTGGACATGCATCATGGTAGCTACTTATATACTCTAAAAATGCTGTGTTGTTAAACCCAACTTTTGGGTTAAAAATTAAATGTAAAAATTTAGCTGGGTTATTCCATATTTGACCCAAAGTTTGGTTGAAACAACTCAATTTTTTATAGTGTAGAGTACCATAAGAATCAGTTAGAAAACTTATCTTACCATCAGATACCATCACTGTACCCACCAAAGTATAGTAAGTGAACATATCTGTAAAATATACTTACTGCACTATTTTTTCTTTTCACAGCCTTCATCTGTCTGTTTTTTCATATAACCACACATATATTGAGACACATAACTGTCGAGTGAGGAACAATATATATGGCAATCAAAAGAGCTATTTTTAATATTCATCATACATTTTTATTCACAGCACACAACGCTGAACGCTAGTGTCATTTCCCTCTAAAAACCATCACAGAAAAATGGTCAGGAATAACAGAATATTACTCTGCAGTCTTGGAAGGCTGCTGGGAAAGCATGCTGAAATATTAATGGCAGCTGAAATATCGAGCCTGTCTTTAGTGCAAAGTTTTCAGTGGCACTGCTGCCATGTCTATAGAAGACTGTTTACCACTTAATAATACAACATGTGCTTTTCAGAATCAGAACGTGTGGAGAGCTGCATGCCAACAACTGCTTCAAATGTGAGCACAGACACAAACACACACACACACACGCATATTCCTGTAGAAACTGTCACTTTAGACGCCCCCCTTACCTGCCAAATGAGCCAAACAAAACAAATTGAGAAAGAATGCTCTTTCTGCCAGCTGACAGGCCGACTTAATTGAAACTATCAATCACAATTCCTCTACATATTACACACACACTAAGTGTTCCCATCATATAAATCAAACACACATGCTCCATTCCTAAAGCTAGTGCAATGCCTATACTACCTACACAGTTGGCTACAAATAGAATCTCGTTAGTTAACAATTTGCTCTACATAGGCAGCAACTCTTACGTCATACTATTAGCATACAGGTCAACATGAGACCTTAGGAACAAACGATTTTAATAATTTACCATTAGCATGCTGCTTATGACATTTGAATAAAAAAAATACAAAATATCACACACAAATATTAGGTAAAATCATGTTGTGTTCAAAAAGCCTGAACTTTTTTTTGCATTGTGCATTTTTACGGATGCACAATATAGTGGTAAATATTGGTTATCGGTCGATATGGGTTCACATTCATTAATTTATCGGTCAATTGCCTATTTCCTCTAATTTTACATTTAGATTACCTTTTCAAAATCACTATCTATGATTATGTTAATCTTTAAAGGTACTAATAATTTAATTAGGCTAATTAAATATAATCTTAAGCATATGTCAAAATAATATATATATATTTAAGTACAATTCTATTATATATATATATATATATATATATATATATTTCCCACAATTAATATTTTCATACTGAAAATGAATATTGAGTATTATCAGTATATTCATTTTTAGTAAATATTTATTTAAAATATTACATGTAGATATGCATTTTTATAATAACCTGTAATAACCCCATAAATGGAAATTTGTCATAAATTCTCAAAAATATTAATATATTACATATAATATTATTACTAACATTATTACATAATTATTACATAGCATTTTTTATCTAAATATTTAGTATTTACTAAGTATTGTAAATATTATTAATTGAAAATAATATATGTAGACATACATTTGTATTTAAATATTGTGTGTGTGTGTGTGTGTATAGATGAAACATGTTATTGGCTTATAGGTATCAGCCAGTATTTTTTACATCGTTTCATGTCTAAATTTTATATATGTTCTGTTACTGAACAAATTACTTCGCTTAGATTTTTTTTTTCCCCTGAGCTTATCGCAATTCATTCTGGGACAACCTTCTCCGTTATGGATTCATGTAATGCTGCTTTAAAAAAAGAGCCAAATGAGGTATTTAAAAACAGCCTGTATGCCATAAAATGTTGCCTACGTAGGCAGCTCACTAGGTTTGGAACAGAGCCACACTCTATTGTGCCCTTTTCCCAGTAGTCCCCTATCCACTTTCATCACAGAGCACGGCATCAAATATGAATGAAAACATGCAACTCCGACACAGTGCTTAAATAGAACCAGAAGCATCTCCGCAGGGACTGACAGATGCAGCCGAGACTGTGCTGCCATCGCAGGATGGAGGGAAAAGCTGGATGGAGAGAATGACAAGAAAACAAAAGAAAGAGTGCAACCCCACTCTCCAGGGAGGAAAGGGTTAACCCCATTACGACAAACCAATCAGAGGAGGGAGCAACACTGCAAAACCGCCGCAGTGAGTGAGAGAGGGAGACTAAGATAGAGAAGGAACGAATGAGAGAGAGAGAGATGGGGACAAGAGAGGATGAGGAGGCGCAACAGAGGGGTGCAACGGCAACACTTCAACGCATCACAGTTTGAAGAGAGCGTGTGGGATCAAGGCAGAGGAAAAGCAGCAAGACAGAGTTAGCAGGACAGTAGATCAAAGTCAGGGGACGTCTGTTTCACTCCGCTGGCACCGCTGACAGTTCACACGGACAGCACTTGATTCATGCTCCTCAGCGGGAAGCAGGTTCACGACACAATGACATGCAACGGCTGCAAAAGTGTGTGCAGAAGATGCACTTGTGGATCTCAGATGATGCTTTGGTGAAGCTGTAGCTGTTGCACGACAGATGAGAACTCCGGGAGCGCAAAGGTAAGAGAACGATGTCGAATAACTTTGGAGATCAAATGTGATTGAATGAATATGCATGCCACTGGATAGAAAACCATTTAAACAGTTATAATCCCAAAAAAAAGCAGATGTCGAAACTTAGAAGATAGCAGATATACGGCTCCCTGGGTGACACCAGCATCTTTAGACAGCAATCTGTCAAAATTGGAGTTGCCCTAGTAAATCAAACTTGAATAAATCAACAAAACGAAGGATAGAGCAGAACTAAATAATGCATATTTCAAGAATGCAACTAAATATTCATGACTGAAGGAATGTAGGTAATATAAAAAAAATGTATCAGTGAAAGCTCCAGTTTGATGACTAATCTGAATATCTGAGGGGACGTGTCCTCCTCAGTGTCTACATTTGTGACTATCTTGCCACTGCCTGTAAACAACAATCCGACTATAGTTAGTCTATTGATCCATGTCTCCTCAGACAAATTTTGCCCCCAAAACCTGATCGATACTGTTTACTGTTTCTCCCGATTTATCAAAGTCTGCTGGACTGTGACATCTGGGGAAGAATGTACAGTGTAATGTCTCATTCATGGCTGGAACATGATCACCTCGTTACACGTGAATCATGAAGTTTGTATTCTTGAGTGAAAAATGATGTGAGAAATTACAGACTTAAAAATCACAGGTGCTTGTGTTACCTTCTCTAAAAGGCATTGCTTTGGAAATGAGTGTTTGTAGATTGTTCCCAAGATGCACAAGCCCATCCATCAACCCCTGCAGGTTCACAGGTGTACCTTCACATGGACGTTAAGCAAAACCAGGGCTTGTGCATTTCCACAGACTGCTTGGTAAAGATGAATGGATGACACATGGAAGTCGTTACTTGATGATGGATTTGATGCAGGCTTAATGAATAATTGATTGTTCACTTATCAATGCTTCTTGCTTTTTTCAAGGCAGGATTGAAGGATTAAAGAGCTGAAGAAAACTGCTTCCAAAGTGCATTGCAGAGTCTCTCCGGCCTGCAAGGACATTCCCTAGAGTGGATTTCCCAGGTGAAGTCATTCCTTTGCACACTACGGATGCAGAGTGGTTTTATAATGTGCTTCAGACAACATTGACGACGCAGCCTAAAGGTCACCTTCTGTGAGGGGACAGGAAATTAGATTTACAACACCCAGAATGCACCACCCCCTCATACTGACCTAAACAATTTTGTGACCTTGGATGCTTTGGCAGATGGCACATGCAAATCAGCAAATCAATGTGGATTTATCACTTTCTAGGCCCATAAAAATGCAATAACGGGAATACATCAGTGTTGAAGGAACGGTGTGAGACCAGGTTACTGGATTTCTTCATCCTAATGGTATCGAGGGAGATTAACACAACTTCCCAACCCTAATGTGGATATAATAATCAATCAAAACAATCGTTTTCAGTTGTCTCTGAATCACTTGCCATTTTCTTAGGACTCTTAAACAAACAAGAGCGAAACCTCTGAAAGAGAACGAGAATGACACCTCTTTGTTAGTTTCTGGACATGGCAAGGGATCAAACATATTGTTTGGTTTTGTAAAAACTAAAGAAACTGCTGCCAAATTGTCCTCTCTGAACGCTAAGCGAAAAAATCACTTGGATTACGAGGATCAAGAAGCGCAGAATACTTCCTTGAAAGGCCATGCCTAAGGCTGATGTACAAGTTGTACAACTTCCAGATTATCTTGACTCGACTGCTGACTCCCGAGGCTGAGAAAGAAGCTGGAAGGGGAAGGGTAAGTCAACAAATGTGTATAATAAACTATTAGACAGTTGTCATTAGTCGTCAAGGATGTCCAGAAAACAAGCTTGATGATCTGTGAGGTGTTGTGTTTTAGCTCATGAAGTCATTAGAATTTCCATTTGGTTTCACTCCACTGTGTCGGTCAGTCTACATCACAACACAAAGTCTTATTAGTTCCATGTTGGCACCTTGAAGCATTCATCTACATTGGAGTAAATTACAAAAGCCAGGTTCATACTTATTATCTCAGCGATCCTCTCTCTCTCTGAATTTTCCCCCTTGGTGATGAATGAAACCCAGCACTAAAGACATTCACATTTGTAAATGGAGCAATCCATCGCTGCACAACAAATGAAACTGCATTGTGGACTAAAATAATAACTAAAGTGTGTCTATTCATAGCAGCGGCCAACACAGAATGGCCGATGCATTATTAGTCACCGTGCACACAAACATCTAATATAAAGCCATTAGCAGGCCGAGATGGAATCTGCAGACAATTTGTGCATTTTCTGAACTGATCCATGTTAGAAAACTGCTAAATTTTATGCAAATGGAGTTAAACCTGGTCATTAAGAGATGAAAAAAGGGAAAACACAGTTTATCTAATGATTTTGTTGGTTCTTGAATAATAACATCCTGTCACCATTGCAGACAACTTCATTTGAATTTCCTGTAGCTCAAAGAGTAGCACATGGCACTAGCTAGCAATGCCAAGGTCATGAGTTTGAATCCCAGGGAAAACAAAAACTGATTAAAAAAAAAAATGCATCTGCCAATTGCATAAATGTTATTGTTGTTTAGTTGCGATCTTTTAGATTAGAAGCACATCAACAAGCAGAGTAGGCAAAAATTCTGAATGAGTTCAGAGTGAATGAATCAGAATTTTGAATGAACTTGGCTACAGCCCACAGAAAGTTGTATTGGAATGACATTATCTATCTATCTATCTGCAAGAAAAACATAAGAATTTCAATCTGTTTGCTCAACGCTATCTCACGACCAATTCGTACATATTTTGCGAGGTGGCTAATTCATACGACCTCACTCGTACAATTTTGTATGATTTGTCTAGACCCCAGTGATGGGTTAGTTTAGAAGCGGGGTTAGGTGTAGGTCATTCACACAAATTCATACGAATTGTGCAACCCATAAAATACGTGATTTAACACAAATTGTACGAATGATGTCATACAAATTCATACAAATTAGCCACCTTGTAAAATAAGGACGAATTGTCGTGAGGCTGGTTTGCTACATATATTCCAATTTGGGAACCAAACTGGATTTCTAGATGATTCTCAATTCAATACAATATGACGCAATGCTGTTCTTCCCACACATTTCTCTGATTATGCATCCTTCTATTTTTACCTTTTAGGATAATGCACGTCCCTCCCGCAACGGAGGAAGAAAGCACCATGAGTAACGTTACAGTCCTCGACATCACAGAGTCCGTGAGTCCCGCCATGACGGTGGCCAGCCCTTACCCTTACACA
>NW_020526580.1:0-47452 GCF_003368295.1 Carassius auratus | reverse complement strand
AAGAACATTAATAATCGTGATTAAAATTACATTTTGAGGCAAACTGTAGTTTAAAAATGTGGAAATGCATCTCATTATAAAGAAAGATTGCGGATGTTTCATATTAGAATGTTTTTAATTTACATTTAATACAAAATACGTGATAGTGGAAGCAATTCAATGTATTAATTATTGTTTTGCATAAACTGTGCATGTGACCCTGGACCACAAAACCAGACATAAGGGTCAATTTGTTTTTAAAATTGAGATTTTAGATAATCTGAAATCTGAATAAATAATACATTAAGAAATTAAATTAGGAAAAAAAAGGTTTCATCTGTTCATTGAAGTATGGTTTGTCAGGACAACATCTGATCTAGATACAACTATTGGAAAAATGGAATCTGATGGTGCAAAAAAAAAAATGAAGTCCAAATTAAGTCCTTGGCAATGCATATTACTAATAAAAAAATTACGTTTTGATATATTAATGGTAGGAAATTTACAAAATGTCTTAATAAAACATGATCTTTACTTAATTATCCTTATGATTTTTGCATAAAAGAAAAAATAATAATTTTGACCCATTTGTATTTTTGGCTATTTATACCCAAGCTACTTTTGACTGGTTTTGTGGTCCAGGGTCACATATCTGTGTTGTCAGAAAGTTCAATTTGTCCTGATGAGACGTCCCAACATCTTAACCCACAAGTGACATTTTCATACCTCTGCATCTCAGGGGCCACTTAGTATGATCAACCTCATAATTTGTACAGCATAAACATATATATAGTACTTTTTTCATTTCTTTTTACATTTAAATTTTTCTTTTATTATGAATGTAACTGGACACAAAGTTTATAATTCTTGCATGTTTTCATCATAAAAATCAACAAATTAACTGATATTAACTGTACTGTACATTCTTACAAATTACACAACTGTAATACATTTGAAGCCAAAGTAAAATCTAAAACATAGGCTAAAAAAACCAACTAAACCATTTCAATTTCAGTGTCACCATCATCAATCACCCAAAAAAGTAAATTTATGTTATTAATACTCACCCTCATGTTGTTCCAAACCTGTACAACCTTCGTTTATTTTTGAAACTGAAAGTAAGATTTCTTCAAACTCTCCATAAACGGCAAAGAACTACCACATCATCAAGGCCCAAAAAAAGTAGTAAAGTCATCATTAAAAATGTCCATGAGTGCTTCAACCGTAATATTATGACGCTACAAGAATACTTTCTGTGTGCAAAGAAAACAAAAATAATGACCTAATTCAACAATTTCTACTCTTCCGTGTCAGTCTTGATATGCGTTCACAAGACTACTAGCATGGTACTTTCGGGAGAACGATCCCTTTAAGTTTCCCAAACCACTCTTTCTGTCTTGATTTAAAAGCATTTGAGTGATCAAAGTTCACAGAGGCATAATTATCAACACAATGAGGGCTGTAAATGCAGACAAGTGTAGTAGATGACTTTTAAACCAAAAACCTGACAACACTTAGCATTTTAGCAATTTCGGTAACATGAACTTTTTCCAGAAAGTAAAAAATCACAAGGGGGTCTATTTACTGTTGTAGTATAAATATAAATACATTTGGATGAATATTTTGAACAAAAGATTAATATTTGGAGCTTGTGTTCTCCAAAGACCATAATTTCTTTGCAAAAAAGAATAACGAAAAAACCCAGTGACTTCAGGACGATGGAACATGAAATGGCTAAAAATGCTAACTCATTTGGGGTTTGGCCTTTCGAAAAATACATCATCCCTGAAGCATTCAATAGTTTAGCACTACATAGTGCAATGCTTGAAGACAGAGAACAGTACAACATGACTGGAAAACCATGATGAATGGCTAAGACCCTTAATGAAGTGGCAGTGACAATAACAGTGTATTTTTGAGTCCCATCTTTTTGAGAGGTGCATTATGGGTTTTTGAGAGGTGTATTAAGGGTTGTTTTTCAAGCTAATGTCTACTGATAATGTCAGAAAGCACATTCACAATGATGGGAACCTTCTGATGAAATCATTCAACATATCTTTATTTTAGAAACTTCAGTAATTCTCATAGCATTCTGATTGAGATCTGATGAACTAATGCTGCTAAATTCGAAACCATTCCATACCGTATTTACTATTTTTATGCCGCTTATTTGACCATTATGCAGCTTGACAGCCACTGGCTGCTATATGCGTTTCATTGTTATAAAAAAGAGGAGCGTGAACATTCTGCCTAACGTTCTTCTTTTGTGCTCCACTGAGAAAAGAAAGATATAAATTATTCCTCAAAGCCTATAGCTATTTCTTTTTGCGTCGTCTGAAACTCATGCATAAACCATCACTCCAAGATGAATCTAATACATAACTGACCGTAGCTCTCCATGAAATATCTCCATGCACTTTGAGAAGTATTTTTTTTTCTTCCCAAAACCACATTTATAGCAGAATACTGAAGAATGAGAATGACAGAAGTAGACCGTCATCAGTCCAGAAACGCAGGGAAATCCTATTCCCCCATGACAGGACAAAAGCTGATTCAGAGAAAGTGGTTGCTGAGCTCATTGTGTGTGGGTTATTGGTTTGTGTGACTCCATTGTCTGCGGGTTCAGGGTGGATGTTTCAGTATAAGAGACAGGAAATGAGCTCCACATCTCATGACTCACACTCGCCACATCCTAACCCTGACGAATCCCCTCTCCTCTCCTCTCCTATCCTCTTTAATATGTCGTCTCTCTCATTTGAGGAAATGAAAAAACATCTTGAGGGGAAAGGGAGTCTCATTTTATGATATGATTATGAGTTCTTGCATTCAGCTGGATCTCTGAGCTCAAACAGAAAGACTAAGATCAGCCGTCACTTTTCCCTTTCGGAGAAAGAGAAAGAAAGGAGACGATTCCATGGTTTTTAAACATGAGAGTTTAAAGGAAAAGTTTACCAAAAATGGCATGCTGTTACAAAACCAAGATCCCTATTGGGTTTTTCTGGGGAACACAAAAAGAGATTTTTAAATGCATATACATAGTTCTGTCCTTTTTAATTGCAAGCAATGGGGGACCAGAGATTCAAGGTGTTTTTTTTTTTTTTAAGATGCAAAAATTCTAAAGGTAATAAAGGTAGTCCATACAACTATATTCAAAGGGTTTTGAAATATACTAGAGCACTGGTGAAAATTTAGTTTATTTAAATTTTTTTGGTAATCACTGAGTCAGTAAGTTGAACTTTAGAACCAGAGTCTGATTCACAAATGAATCATTCAAACTGGTTTTGTGATAAACTGATTCACTGACAAGATCCAGTTCAAATGAATTAGCTGTGCACAAATCAGACATGCACCACATTTTTCTACATAAGAGTTCTGAACAACAGAAAATGATGTAAATGATGACAATTTAAAATTCTATTTTTTTTTTATGAACTATGCCTTTAACATTTAATTTTAGAGCGTGAAGGACACAAGGTTTAAAAGGAAGTTAGTTCATCTGACCTTCCTGTGCAACGGATGCCTTGCACTCCATTGCTGACGGATGACAGGAAGTCCTGCTGTCTGACAGGAAATGGACGTGACAACAAATAGGAAATTACACAGGTCCCAGAACTGCCAGTGCAGCTGTAGCCATTCTCAAAATTATGAATTCCTCCTAGAGTTGCCAACAACAACAGCTGAGAAATTATGAAGATTTTAAAGGACAAAAGTAAACATTTAAAAAAGTAAACCTTTGAAGAAATCAATTGCATTTATATCTAGCAATTCTGACTTTTTTCCCTCAGAATTACGAGAAAAAAAAAAGGAATTTAACGATATTCCGCAATGAAATAAAAGATAAAAAAGTTAACTGCTAATTTTTTAATCTTTTATTCCATTGCGGAAACAAGCTTTCATTCTAAACGGAATTGAGCTGAATAATGTCAGTTGTAGTTGTTTTCCAGCAGAATTTTAAATGGTTTCATATTTGAAGTTCACATGATCAATGATATTGGTCAATATTATCTTCCTGCTCATTACTGTGAGTCTGCTAGTTTATACTAGTTTATACAGCACTCTTGCATTAAATAAAAACACCAGAGTCACCCGTAACCTCACCCCAGACATCGGTTTTATTAATATTTCCCTTAATTAATTCACACCTGTTATGCCCCAACTGGGTTACAGCTGTTCAGCAGCAGCCTTCCAGAGTGTGTGCAGCTCAGAAAACTAGAACACTGCTGTCTCAAGCGCTCCCTCCCAGAAGGAACAAAATCAAATTAATTAATGGCAAGAGTCAGACACTCATCAATATCTTCATACATTAGCTTTATTGAATTCTTCAAATGTGGCGAACATACAGGGAATTCAGAAACTCCAGCACCAAGACACAAGCTACTCTCGTCTCACGAATACAACATTTCACTTTCTTACGTAACAAGAAAGAAATTACAAGTATAAAATTGAGCTTAAAAACAAAAGAACATGTACACATGCAGATGAACCACACCTTTGCTAAAATAATGTTTTTTTTTTGTGTGTAAATTTTATAAAGTGTCAGGAATGCATGGCAAATGTGAATTGCTAAATAAAAAAATAAAATAAAAAATGAGCAGATAAAAACGATATTGTAAAAAAATAAATAACAGGGAGCAATTGAATATTTGCTTGCCACAAAATGTGGTCATAGCAGGAAAGGAGGAGGGGCTACTGCGTGAGGGGCGGGGCCTCTCAATTACCTGCAGGCGAATCAGAGCAGTGCATTATCACACTCTGGTTATTATCCAGACAGAAAGCAGGAGTAGTGTGGTTGAAGCTACCTGTCGAGGCGGTTGACCACATCCCTGACGGTGCTGATCAGGTGCTGGTTCTCCTGTGGGCTGGACAGAATGATGCCGTGAAGCTTCTTCATGTAAGAGTCGATGGAATCAAGTGTGGGAGTCTCGCCGCTGCCTGCAGGCACACGGGAAACAGACTGTCAGGAAAAGTAAACCTAATAGTAACATCTGATTCATAGATGAAACATCCTTCTTAGAAATAGAAACAGAGAGCTTTTATTGCCATGATATAGCACTTTCTGTTTGAATTTCTGTTTCTGTTCCTAAGGATTTTATCATTACATCATCTGATTCACAGATGAAACCTCCTTCTAGTCTCTTATTTTTAAGATTTAGGATCATAAAGTTTGTATAGACCAAACAAATACAATTGAGAAACTTATTTAGGAATATAACAAAGCAAGTTCAATGACAGAACCATAAACCAAATCATTTTTGACTGATTTTTACTGAAAGTATTTTGTTGAAAATGCATTATATTTATAATATATATTTTTAAAAGGCAAGGCAAGTTTATTTATAAAGTGCATTTCTTACACAATGGTTATTCAAAGTGCTTTACATAAATCACAATCTTAATTTTAATCTTAATTTTTAATATATGTTTTTATCATTATTCAGCAAGGATATCAGTTGCTCAAATGTGACCGAACAGACATTTATCATTTATATAGGAATCGAGTATTTCTCTAACACAACTGAATCATGACTCAAATGAACTGAATCACTGAAGCAATTCAAACAAAAACGAAATCTCTAAAGTGAATCAGACTGCTCAGATGAACCCAGCTGGTCGAGGTGTTCTCAGTGAGCTCTGCGAGTGTGTGTGTGTGTGTGTGTGTGTGTGTGTGTCTCACCGGGCAGGGGGACGGTAGAGAAGCTGTGTGTGAGGGCCGAGCGCAGGGTGTCCAGGTGCTGCTGCAGGAGGCCGTTTCGTGTTCGTTCCTGCTGCACGTCTCCTTCCAGACGCTCCACGGCCGAGCGCATGCTCTCCACATGCTTCTGCAGCGCTGCGTTACGCTCCTCATACTCCATATTGGTCTTTCTCAGCTGCCGCAGTTCAGCCTCACGCGCTACAACACACACACAATCAACGAGCGTGCATCCCACCATTACACACAGACACACACATTCAGCAGCACTCCGCTCTCACCTTTACTGTGATTCAGAAACTCTTCAGTGAAGATGGGAATATCAAACACGGAGCGGTCCTTTATCCCCAGATCCTTCTGAGAGACAGACTTCATTTACTTTGAGGACAGAATGAAATCATTGCTCAAACTGCCTTAGATTAGTCGTAGATAGACCCTCTCACAGTCTGCACCCGCAGAATTACAATGTTCCTCATTTCCTCTGCCATTAGCAAGATTGTTAGTGAAATAATTTGGCTAAAATTATCATGTTTCAGCTAACAATAACAGTGTAGTAAACTCAACACTATTTAACACAAATTTAAATACCCACTTTGACCTACACAAATCTATTTTCCAGTTGATTGTTATTATTGGATAATTTTATAAGGAGCATAACCTATTATATATTTTATATATATATATATATATATATATATATATATATATATATATATATATATATATATATATATATATATATATATATTTGTTTTTTACTGGAAATTAATAGAAATAAAAACATTAAATTAAAATAGTAAAACCCTGTGGAAATATGTTTAAATAGGTATATAATAGTAATTGCCTTGCCTTGAATAATTTAAGATAAAAAAAAATATCCATGATTGTTATTAGTTTTGTGGTTAATAGATAATTTCATAAAAATATTTTCATGAAATTTTATATAACATTTTACTTTTATTGAGTTTTCCATGACTTTCCAATTACTTTTTTTTTACCATTTTATTAATTTACATTTTTTTCAGTAGGTTAAGATTAAAATAATTTTACATTTATAAAATCATAGCTAATTAAATATTTCAGAAAAATAAAAATAGTTATATTCCAATTTTCCAAGACTTTAAGTTTTATTAATTTCTGTGACTTTTCTAGTCACATTCCATAAGTTTATGATTACTTAAACGTTTCATTAAAATAACTTTATAAAATGTAAAAAAATTATTTACGAATTATTTTTTTAGTTAGTATTGTACTTTTTAAATAAATAAAAATGAAAAAAATTCATTAAAAAATAAATAAAAGTAATTTGCCATGATTTTTCCAGTCTTTTGCGATTATGTAATATATAAATAATCATTGTACAAAAATGGCAAATTAAATATTTCAGAATAATATAGAAACATATAAAATATAAACCCCGATGTCGACTAAAGATTTAAGATTTGACCTCTTTATTTTCATTTTCCCATAACATTTCCAGACTTGAAAACTGAAGCGATCTGTTAATTCCAGGTTTTCTTTGACCTGAAAATAAAGTGCAGACTCTGTGTGGGCTAGGTATTGATATTTTACCTCATGAAGCGATTCACCAGGCGCCTGCCTTCCAGCATCTGATAAAGAGTGCGAGAGAGGAATTTTAGATGAGACAAGTGATTTGCGATGCTGCACATTTTGTCAGTCTCTTCATTTCTATTTTTGCTTTACTGTGTAGCAGCACCTTCTGTGAAACCTCACTGGTCCACAATCCTGCTCCGCATTGCTTTACAGTTACCTGACTGCCACTCTTCTCTACAGCTTTGTCTAAATTCACCTGCCAACAGTTCTTTAGGACTGTGCCTTAGATTGCCTGTGTTCGCACCTCCTCTGTGTCTCTTTCCTTTCTGTTTCTCTTGCACCTTCCTGCTGAAGTGTTTATAGGCTTCAGTCTTCTGATACTGCTCCAGTTCTCTCATGTAGCGCTCCTTGTCTTTGTCCGCTTCATCCAGATACCGCTGACACAGAACGAGACAGAGAGTGATGTCAGTCTCCACAGAGGTTTTAAACTTTATCTTTAACACACGTGTGTATCCTGACCTGTTTCTCTTCCGGAGGCAGTTTGCTCCACTCATTCCCAAGCATCCTGGTGATCTCTGGGAAAGGCACGTCTGGTCTCTCCGCCCTCAGCTGCTCGCGGCGCTCGTTCATGAAGCGCACGTATCCTGTTAGCGGGGCTTTGGGGGCATTACTGTCCTTCAGGGGCTTCTTCCTCCTCCTGCCTTTGGTCCAGCTGCTCCTGCGAGGTTTCTGTCATAAACACCATTCACATGAACATCGCTCCACCTGTGCGAAGCTCAGCGATCACATGATCTGCTCACCTCCTCTCCGTTACGCTGGCTGCTGTTGTCTGTGTTGGCCCCTGGTGACCCGCTCTGCTCCTCCATGACCTCTGACCTTTAGTTACACATTGAGCAGTGATGTAAAAAAAGAGAACATGACTGGACTCAACATTTAAAAATAATTCAGAGCTACCCTAATTAAACTATATATGCACATGTACAATATTTGATTGTAATTATGTTAGTTGATAACATGCATACTACTATAAGTTTCTCTTTTTTTAAGTTATTATACTCGCTTGAGTATATTATACTCATCATGAGTACAACTTAAACATAGACATGGTTAAACATATGCGAAATGTAAATAAGATATACAAATAAAATAGATTAAAAAAAGACATAAAATGTTTTATATATTTATGTGCATTCTGTTACATAATAAAACATCTACATAAATAAAATATACAATTTATTAAAGTTCATAAAAACTAAATTATTTGTTATGTCAAAAAATGTGTTCCTGTAAACATATACAAATTTCTTTATTACTATATAAAATAATTATGTATACACATATCACACACAAACACACAAACACACACACACACACACACATATATAGATCTTATTTAGCTTAATAAGCTATATAAGATAAATAAGATGATAATGGTTTTATATATTTAAATAACAATGTAACGTTATATATACATCGCGCGCGCGCGCACACACACACACACATATATATATATATATATATATATATATATATATATATATTACATAATATAAATTATATAAATATAATTTACGTTACTAAAATTTAATTTGACTAAAATTAACATTGCAGTGGTTTTATGCATACAGTACCAGCATTACTACCATGTTTTTTTTGGACATGTACTATGATGATATCTTCATTTTTATTCTTATTTTAAGTAACGTTACTATAGTAAATTGATATAAAAATGATTTAGTCTCCTGGTATTATACTACAGTACAAACACAGTACTTTCTAGAGGATCGACCAGAAGACAGTAAAGACTCATAATCTAAGCGATGCATTCCAATGATGCAAAGCCAGCCAGACATCAATCATCTCACCTGTAGTTTGAGCTGAGGCTGGAATCGGGTGAAAAATTGCGTCTTTAATGTGTTTTTCGCGCGTTTTATTCAGGAATTTTACAGAAGAAAAATATTCCGACTCAAAACAATGCAGGGAGCCGGCCGACGTCATCACGCGGCGACAGGAAGCCAGACGGCTCCGTCACGCGCTCTCAGCCCTGTCAGATCCTTCATCACAATCTTCATCCTACTCATCATCATCATCATCATCGCCGCCTCAGTGAAGGCGCTCGATCGCGGACTCGTTCTCTGAAACGGTGGAGCACCGCTGAAGTTTAATCGGGGTTTGGAGAGATTAGCGGAGTGTTGCTGCCCTCCGCTGGCCACTGGCTGCAACTGACTTAACGGCTGTTAAAATTCCGTTAAAAACAACAACAACGTGGTGAGAATAAAATATAACACCATCATTCGAATATTTCATATATATATCACTATTTCATATACTGTCTAGTCAATTTTGCTGCCACTTTAATGACGCTTTTTCAAAACCCTTTTCGATTTAAAACTTAAGAGAAATTATTAATTAATATTACACTGTATTATTATTTCCTGTTTCTTGTCCTATGGTGTAATGCAAAAAGTGAAAAAGAAACTGAATCGTCTTTCTGCCTTTACCACGTGACTATGAACAACATCATATCTCACCAATCAAAAACAACTTTGCAGCCAGTATGCCCCTCCCACTTTGTAACGTCATGTTTTGCTGTAGGAATTTAATTTCTTTGCCACACTGCCATCTTCTGGCCACATATTGCATGTTCATCGATAATAATCATAGACAGTAAAAGATAATAATAGATCCCGTTTGTTACTTTCCTGTATTATTACCTGTATTATCCTGTCATTTTCTGCTCATTCATAGTTCATTTAATCAAGACGTAATATAAAATCGATCTTGTTTGAATAAATTATAAAAAATAAATATGTATTTTTAATTTAACAAATATTTTAATAAATTACAGTTAATTTCCATAATAATAATAATAATACGGTTAATAAATCAATAATAATAAACTACAGTATTTGCTGGAGCCAGCCCTTCTTTTTCCCACATTTTATTAAACTGACATGTTCACCAGACCTGTTATTTTATTTGGACACTGTCAGATCAGGTTCACACCCCGACTCTGTCTTCACAGCAGGTCTAAAGTAACCCAAAGTGTTGAAGGAAGGTGTGAATTACAGATGACTGTGTATGTGCCGAGGGTGAAGACAATTCATGTTTCCATAAACACTTTCCATTATGTCGGAAAGAATTACAGACAGTCTGAAATTGTGCTGAAGGCTGTAATTAATCCATGTGGTCTGAGGGATCAGTTTCCTGTCTGTATGAATGATATCACAGTGACAGATAGTCTTTCTGCTGCTGCTGCTCAGGCCTCGGGGCTCAGGGAATGTGAACATCATTTCATGAAGTTAATGAGGTGACCCTTTCCTGGGATGGGGGCATATTTTTGTTGTTTATTATTGGTTTGGAAAATTAAGGTAGCTGCTTTTATAGCTGAGATCCTGGAATGGTTTGGCTTCAGGATGAAGATTTTACACACAACAGTCAAGTGTTGACCAATAATATAAAAAAATAAAAAATATATATCCTTAAAAAAAAATAAACAGGTTACATTAAATGAAAATAAATAAAATGAAAAATGAAATAAAATGAAGATAAAATATTAAATTACAATAACAATAAAATACATTAATATTAAAAAATCTAAAATTACATAAAATTATAATTAAAATATGTAATAATAATAACAATTTAATGATAAATAATAATAATAATAATAATAATAATAATAATGTGTATCATTAAATTTAACCAAATTAAATGAAATGACTAAAAGTTTCAAAAATCAATACAAATGATAATTAAAATATACATAATTAGGATTTATCAGTAAATTAATAAAATAAAAAACACTAATATTAATATTAATAATTTTTTTAAATAATAATTTGAGAATAAATAATAATATATGTATCATTAAACTAAATATCTCTTTAAAATTAATCAAATTAAACGAAATGGCAAACTTACATAACACAAAAATTGTAATTAAAATATGTAATAATAATTAAAAAAAAATCCGTTGACATATTACATTAATATCTAAAAATATAAAAATAATCAGACAATAATGATGATAATAATAATAATCAAATTAAATAGATATTAAGTAAAAATAATACAAATATTAAAACATAACATTAATAATAGTGAAATTGAAAATGTAGTCCTAACTGACATAATTATTATTCGTTTTTTTGCTCATTTTTTTCCTCCTTTAAAACAGACCTGAGATTCAGTTTTGATCTGTAGGGGACAGCAGTGAGTTGGTTGAAAAATAATCACATGATTTTTTTTTTGTTTTACACTAAGTGAAAAATAAATCAGTTTATTGATCAGTAACAGCAATTTCACGAGTTATCAGTTTGCAATATCATTGAGAACCAATGAGAACTTGTTAAAGTGACACAAAAGTTTCTCACAGTATAAATTCTATTTGATTGAATTATTGTTATTTTGCCGTTTAGTGACTTACAGCGGATCAGTGGCAGAGATTGTGAGTGTCCCTGGAGTCTCCCATCGCCAGACGCCTGAAGGACTGGAAACATTGCTTTACTGTAGAAGAACCGGATCATTTGAGATGTGTGTTTGTGAACACATAACAATCAGCTCTGCTAAACACCAGAAAAATAGATTCACTCTAAAATGCTACATAGTTCAAGTCATTCCGAACCATCATGACTTTATTTGGGTGAACGATGCTTTAGACTGGAGTTGTGCAGGTATTCCTGGTGTGCCTGTCTGTTAGTCAGATGAGGTTTGGGTAAGAACCTCTCTGAATGTCTCTTTGTGATGTGATCCTGACAAGGGTTTGAGTCTGTATGCTCACGCTGAGCCAAAATCCTCTTTCTGCCTCGGTTTAATGTCTGCTCACTATTTCAGCTTAAGAGAAGTGCAGTAAATACATTCACCTTGAGCTCAGGAAATAGAAAGAGACTTACTTTAATCACATACTTTAATCACATGATCCTTTTGAAATCATTCTAATATGATGATTCATTATCAAAGTTGGAAACAGTTCTGCTGCTTAATATTTTTTCAGAACATGTGATACTGGATGTTACATGTGACCCTGAAGAATGGAGTAATGATGCTGAAAATTCAGCTTTGCATCACAGGAATAAATTATTTTTTTTAAGTATATTCAAATAGAAAACTATTATTTTAAGTTGTAATAATATTTCACAATATTACTGTTTTTTTTCTGTATTTTTGATCAAATAAATGCAGGCTTGATGAACAGAAGAAACTTCTTTCAAAAACATTAAAAATAGTAATGATTCCAAACTTTTGGTCTGTACTGTATAATTTTTTTTATATCAAATAAAAAATGCAATTCTGGTATTTTTAAATAATAAATTTTAATCAGACTGAGGTATTTCAACCATATTTTGCCATTAAATTTATTAGCTAGAGCTAATCTTAAGGTGTAACAAATAAAGAAGAAAATTTTTCATACCATGACCATATATTTCAAAATGTATTGAAATAATTGGTAAAAAATACAAAACATGCAAATATTGGGGTAAAGTAATGAATTTGAGGTCATATTGAGTTTTTTTTAAACAATAATTTAGCATTAAATTAATATTATTAGATAATCTTAACAGAGCGTGATGGTAAAATAATAAATAAGAACATTTTTCATATCCTGACCCTCTATATTATGTTTATTATCCTACTAGAAAACACTTGTTCAAACCAAAATTTAATTAAATTATTATTTTTTTAATATTACAACACAGAAATATATTTGATGTGTTATATTTATTTATTGTTGCATTTATTCAAAGGCACTTTAGCATTAATTTATTTTTTTCAGCTAATTTTAAAGAAATAGCTCCCCCAAAATAAAAAATAAAAATCTGAAAAGGTACTCATTCTCAGGCCATCCAAGACATAGATATGCTTGTTTCTTCATCAGATTTGGAGAAATGTAGCATTACATCACTTGTTCACCAGGGGATCCTCTGCAGTGAATGGGTGCCGTCAGAATGAGAGTCTAAACAGCTGATAAATACAATCACAGTAATCCACACCACTCCAGTTCACCAGTTAACATCTAGTTTTTATCTAACATTTCACAATGTGGCCACTTACATAACCAGTTTTTCACATCTTCAAAATGACAAATCCCAAATCAAAGTCATTATTGACGTTAAGACCGGTTCTAATGTTTTATTACTCAGAATCACACTAATGAAGCTGGTGTTTCAGAGAACATCACAGGAGGAGTTGGAAGTGTCAGAGGTCAGAGGTCAGAGGTGTTGCTGAAAGTCCAGATGTGTCTGATGTTCTTCATATGATGATCACAAGACCTAATGTACAGTCAGCAGTCAATCGATCCTCTTAATGAACCCTACAATCTAAAAAAACCATCATATATGATCTTTATAATTGCATGTCTATTCACGTTTTACAGCAAATTGAGTGTGATGTTGCAAAAGAGGGGGTTTGTTTACCATGACACATTACTGTAATTAACCCAGGACAAAGAAGATAAGGTGCGCACTAATTAAATCTTAATAATTAAACACTCTCTGAAACAAGGGAAACACATTAAAATGTCTATGGTAATACAGAAACTGATTATGTTGATTAATGTTGTCTGGTTTATGAAGAACGCAGTAATAGAGGACCAGGGTTGAATACATCGGGAAGAACACAGATGCTTTTGTGCGGCACATGACTGTGTGTCCTGGGCTCCGAAGGGATGTAGTTCTTGAAAGAGACATTTAAATCGAAGCATTTAAAGATTCTCTGAAAACACTCTTTTGAAAGCATGTTTATTTTGGGAGATCTGGATTTCAATAAAGCTGTTATTTTGGTTGTAAGGCAAGAAAAAGAAGAAAAAAAATTATTTTAAAGGTGTCATTGGATGCAAAATTCACTTTTACACGTTGTTTGAATTAAAATGTTTGTTATCAGTGTGTGTATACCCTATAATGATTAAAATCCATCCAGTGTGTGTTTTTTTTTTAAATCCCCATAAATCATAACCCCTTTCTCAGATCAAGATGTTCTCTGATTCTTGGATGTGTGACGTCACACATACCCAGGCCCCTCCCACAATTGTTGATTGACACTGGTGTTTTAACTTAGACCCGCCCTGAGTGAGCCGTCATTAGTCCACCATTGTTTCGATGCCACAGAGGTTGTAGACAAAAATGTCTCTGATTAAGAGATTGAGGTGTTCTGTTGTTGGATGTAATAATGAACACAGAGACTTTGGCCTGGTACTTGGTGTGTTTCCACCGCAGGAACCAGAAACTAAATAAAGTTCCGGGTAAAATAATCCCCCTCAGAAAGTCCCTGCTGGTGAGGTGGTACTTTTTCAAAGTTCCGGAACTTTCGGGAGCGGGACTTGGGCGCTAAACATCCTGATTGGTTGAGTTCACGCAGCATTGGTTGAATTCAACCACCATTTATTCGGATTCTGGCTCTGATGTCTCTTTAGTGGTTAAACATAACATATCATTCGTTTTGGGTGAATCTAACAGGTTACCTTTGGTCTGTATTCAATTTATCTATATGTTTAAAATGAAAATAAAAAAGGCAAATATAATATTTCGTTTCAATGTAATGGCTGTATATATACACATATCCCTGAATTAAGTAAATTTCTGCAGCTGTTAATATGTTTAAATGAAAACGAAAGGAGGCAGAGGTGTTTGATATCCTATTTCGTTTTATTGTATATATATAGAGTGGAAAATTGCAGTAGCCATGGTCAGCTGACTGATGTTATCAAGTACGCCGCTGTTTGCAGATTTACCGGATTTGCGACATCACACTCCCGAGTCGAATGCACATCACCTGAACTACCGAGGATGCACGTCCAAAATCAGCGTACTTTGTATTGAGAAACGCGCGCAGATCTACGTCACCAGTCTATTTGCCTAATCTTCCCAGTACTTTACACCGCAGTGGAAACGCAGCAAGCAACAGGTCTGGGGGGAAAATAGTTCCTGGTGAAAAAGTTCCTGGTACAAATGTTCCGGGTAATTTCGGTGGAAACGCGGCATATGCTTTTCTAACAATGTGCTAGTCAGCAATTTTAACAATGAATGCGGCTAAAGTTAAAGGAACATTCATTTTTTATTTTGAAAATAGGGTCATTTTCCAACTCCCCAAGAGTTAACCAGTTGTGTTTTACTGGTTTCGAATCCATTCAGATGATCTCTGGGTCTGGCTGTAGCACTTTAACTTTTCTTAGCACAGATCATTGAATCTGATCAGACCATTAGCATCTCGCTCAAAAATGACCAAATTGTTTCTATATTTTTCCTATTTAAAACTTGACTCTTTTACAGTTACATCGTGTACTAAGACCAACTGAGAATGATTCAATGATCTGTGCTAAGCTAAGCTAAAAGTGCTACAGCCAGACTCAGAGATCGGCTGAATGGATTTGAAAACGGTAAAACTCAACTGTTTATTTCTAGGGGAGTTGGAAAATGAGACTATATTTCATAAATAGTTGAGTGTTCCTTTATCAGTCTCTTAGAGAACCACGATTGATTGGAGCTCATTAGCATTTATAGAGACATGCACAGAAATGGCTTGCTGTGAACAAAGTTGTTTTTGACAGGGTAAAAGGGTGTTGTTTAACACTAACCAGGAGAAATTTGAACCAAAGTAGGTTGTAGACTTTTCATTAAGACCTTTAAGAAACTAGAAAATGGGCATTTGATGACCCCTTTAAAATACATTTTACACTTCAAAGTCTAAAACGATGAACACTAAGATTCCAATCTTACATTGAATCGGTTTCTGTCATGGAAAAAAAAAGTTCATATCTCACACTTCTGATTTTTTTCATTTATAATATAATATAATATAATATATGAAATCAGAATTGCAAGATATAAACACAAGTAACATTTCACAATATTACAGTATTTTTCATCAAGCAAATGCAGCACTCCTGAGACTTTCTTCAAAAACATTCCCAAAAAATCTCACCAATCCCGCACTTTTTTAAAAGTAATGTATAATTTTGGAATTATTGTATTAGTATAGCCTGCATAAAACTGGTCACCAAAGTGCTAAGATGCTCTCTGTGGTTGTTTGCACATTGCTAAGCAGTTGCTAGAGTGGTTTCTAGAGTGTTCCTCCTTAGTCAGTATGATACCCATAAGTACAAGCAAAATTAATCGCCTAAACAAGCCCAACTAATTAGTAAGCACATCTGTAAATTTGCATTTCAGAGCACAGTGGCAAGATGATACGATTAGACTCTGCCTTTAGCATTTAGCGCATTCATGCTAACCTGGAGAATGAGACACAGTGACGCAAAAGAGTATAAATATATTGCGCAAGAGCATGAAAAGTTACTGCAAAAGTGTGTCATCCGCTTTTCTCGCCACCAGGAAGTCCCAGCTGCCTACCAGATGGCAGAATTTGCCTTGAAAATATTTACCCTTCCTCTCATCATACTAGAACATTTGCCAAATGCCATGTGCCTGAGAACATGTTTAACAAGTGGAGCGCAGAGACAGAGACAGACAGACAGAGACCCGGAGTTCTGCTTCAGTGTGATATTGATCTGTAGCTCTGACACTTGAGTGTGAAGAATGACCCGTGGAGGGCATCCTGAAAGAGTGTGTGAGTGTGTGTTTGTTAAAGCGCTACGATCCTTTTTATGGACGGGAAGCAGCTTTCAGAATCAGTCAGGCTTTATACAGTTGCGCTCGGGTCACCTCTAAGGACAGAAAATATACTGTGCTTTTTTTATACATCATTTATTGTTAGCATAGTTTTTGTATCAGCAAGCATCCTCTCAAACTATTGCTCTGCCATAGTTGACCTGAAAAAGAGGAAACTGACTGTAGAAGCAGACAATTTATGTTAATGCCCACTAATACACCCCTTGCAGCCATGCAACACATACAAGCATTGTTTAATGTATTGCGCTCTGCCACATTTCAGAATGCAAAGATGTTAAATCGAGCTTGCGTAGCTAGAAGCGTTGGTGTATTTGCATACAGTATGTTTCAGGCCTAACAGGTGCTGGTTTAAGGCATTGGTTAGCTGATCTAGAGCTAGCTTGGTAGGAAACTAAATAAAACAATGAATGTCTGAGGTCTGCCGTGTAACCCAAGGTTCTGCTCATCATTTTAGCAAGTCTTTCAATAAAAGCTTCTTAGCTTGAAGTCAGTTTGTTTTCTTAATAATTTTGCCTGGTATATAACTGTGCATGATTCATCAGTGCCTGTTTTTCTAAAGGAAAAACAGTGTTGTTTTTATACTCGTCCATCAAAATGAAATAACTTCCTCTGCCTCAAAGATGTTTTTTGCTTTTTTAATGACAATTCTGAATGACCGCAAGCGTGACATTGCTTTTATGCAAGTTTAATGATCAAGAAGTTAAAATGAGTAAATACATTTAGAAACAAATTTGAGTAAAGACATTTATAAAGACAGTTACTTGTTGTGATCCTTAATGAATAGAAAACCGGAAACCCTATATAATAAATGAAAGTGTGTTAGAACAAATGGGGCAAGTGAACTGTTTAATGATTCACTCGTAACTTGTTTTCTTCATGAATGAATCAGTATTGTTGATTCAAATGAGTCATATCTTTGTGTTATGTATCAGTTACTTGCATATAGAGTCAGTAAAAATCTACAAGAGTACCATAGAACAAAGAATACCATAGAAAAAATAAAAAAATAAAAATATTATATTTCAGCTAGCTGCATTGCAAGATTTTCGTTTGATGTACTAAAATAACAAAAACTGAAGTAAAAATACATATTTATAAAAAAATATATATACTAAAAATGACAAACACAACAAAATAACAAAAACTTTACTTAAATATATTACAATATTTATAAACAAATATGAATAAAAATCTAAATTATAATTTTAAAATAGCGCTACCACTAATGCTGATTGCACTATATTTTCACTGTTTTTTTATTTTATTTTTTATTTTTTTTTATGTAAAATCATTTTCTAAGTGTTTTTAAATTCATTTTAAGTAAATGTTTTAATAATTTTAAAAGTTTTTTTTTTTACCATTGTGTACGAAATGTGCTATATAAATAAACTTGCTTTGACTTGCCTTGCCTAATGCACAGACATACAAAACAAACAACACACATCACTCGGCCAGTCACATTTAAGGACTAGCACTAATTATAAGATGTAATATCCAGTGGTCTGCTGCCTTCTGTAACGATGAGCCAGAGACGTTCGGATCCATATGCAGAACTTTTATTAAGAATGGCTGGACAGGCAATAATCAGTAACAGCGTCAGGTATGTCAGGGGTAACTAGAATCAATAAGAGAAACGAGCATGCCGGGGCAGGCAGCAGAGAATCAGAGTCAGTAAAACAAACCAAAGGTCAGGTACAGAAGGAACAAACACAAGGAAAAATGCTCGGAAATGTCAGACGGATTAAACAAAACTTCGCAATGTGGCTGTGTGGAAGTGCTGTTTATATGCGTGTGTAAATGAGGTGCAGGTGTGGCAAGGAGATTAGCTGATGAATGAGGTGCAGGTGTGGCAAGGTGATAGTGATGCAGAGGCTCATGGGAGATGTAGTTTGGGTGTGGTGCAACAGATTAGAGGTGTGTGTGTACAAGTGATATGGTGATATCTGGTGGATGATGGGTGGAATGGTCCTGAGTGGAGTGCCCTCTACTGAAGTTCTTGGGCACTCCAGCTAATGATCGTGACACCTATGTTCCAATCAAACCCCCAATGGACAAAATCAAGTCCCGCCCATCTGAATATCCAGCTTCACTCAGCATATGCCACATAACAGCAATTAAAAATCATTGTTGATGGTGTTTCACAACGCTTTTAAAACTCTCAGGCCGTGATGAGACATGACTCTCAAGAAGTCCCTCGCCGTGGAATCAGCTCCTCTCGAAAGCACGGCATCCGCTTAAAAACAACATCAAGAGCAACTCAGAGGACACTGGGTGCAGAACATCTGCCAGTTCATTTATCTAGGGCTCAGTAAGCTCTGTTAGTGCTTAGCTGTTTGTTCGTTCCTCCAGGGCCGTGCGAGTGTTTGTGTTGACCCCTGCGAGAGAAATTTCTCCCCTAATTAATCTGTTTTAATTGTCGGTTCCTCATTGTTTGCGTCAATGTTAATCCTTGAGTCTAATCCGCGGACACACACGCTCATTTCCCGTCTCTCCGTGGCTCAGGAACTTTTGGGGGAACGTGATAAGTGTTAGTTTCATCTCTAATGAAGCCAGAAACACTCTCCACTGTTAGCTTTACCGAGAGCCATTAAAACAAACGCAGCAGAGAGGAATGAAGTGGCCAGGACAAACCTCCCGCCCCTTGAGAAACGTGCGGCTGTATAATCACATTTCCAGGCTGTTAATTGAAAAGCAGAGTGTTAATCTTCCTTTTCTGAAGCACTCATAATTACCGCAGCTCAGTGGCGTCTCCAAGATTAAAGTCATCTGAAAATCTCCCTCACCTTCATGAAAGGGCAGTAAAAGATGCTCACTTTCTTGTAGCCTGTGTGTAGTAGTCTAGCAAAGCCAGACTGCTTATTCTGGCCAAGAACACCCACTTAGACAAAACACAGCCAACTGACAGATGCGTAAAGTGGCCAAAAATAGTTTACTTTTACTTAAAAAGGCATTCCTTTTGTCATTTTCTATAGTTTAAAATGTCTCTCAAAAGCCCACTTCAATGATAAAATCTATGCAACAAAGCAACTATCATCGTTTCGGATGGAGAAAGAAAATCTCAGTTGTTTCTTGTTTTGCTGTAATAAATCTGGTTCAAAGAATAAATCCAGTCTGCTAGGAATGGCAATTACTCATAATGAGTATTTACTTAATACTCCATGCTCATTGAAGTAAATTCCTTAAATGAAATCTTTTGTTTATCATTAATTCAAAGAGAATTTTAGACTTGTTGAGGGCTTCTAAAATATTTAGAAAGGAGAAAATAGTTCCCAGTACATCGCAGTTGCTTGCCAGATTCCTTATATTTATTTATTCAGTCTTCAGGCTGCCACATATACATATATACATATTATGCATTTTTTTTAAATTATGGGTAACCATCCAGGTATGCTGTTTATTTGGTCTTCATATTTTCATATAAAGATTTTGATTTGTGTTGTTATGTGCATGTTTTTTTTCCAGGGGTTCTTATTTAAATGGGGGGGGGGGAGCTAGTTTTCATTCAATATCCTGTTAATCTTGAGTACCTAGAGTAGTACTGCATCCTTCATAACTCCAAAAAGTCTTTAGTTTTATTATAATCATAATAGAAAGATAGTCTGTACCGATTTTTCCCAGAAAAACTCGACCGGCTGGAGGCGTGACGTGTGGGCGGAGCTAAAGAATTACGAGCGTGAGTAAGCTTTTGCGTTGAGAGCGTTTGGAAGCTGTGACATTACCGTGAGGAAAAAAACATCAAAAACAAACCATGGCTAACAGTCAGATTCAGCGTATATTTATGATCCAGAATCAGACCCAGAGGCTGAAATTTAACAAGAGCAGCATCAGCAACGACGTCTCTATGTGGTATGTACTGAAACTGTATATATTTGCTTAGCGGTTTTGGAAAATGACTAAGTTCCACTTTATGTCGTCTCTTTTTTTTTCTTTTTTTTTTTAAGCTGTACATGTGGAAAGTGCAGTTTGATGACAACATCACATGTTGTTTACTTGATGTGCTCACGCGCCGATAGCTAAGTTAACAACACAGAGATATTTGAAGCAGTTTTACTCACCGCATGTGGTCCCAACTCACGATCGTGACCCTTTTTCATTGGGATTGCATCATCCTTAAGAAATAAACGATGTGCAAATCCTTCATCAAACTGAGCTTTGTTTGTAAAACAAGCATCTTCGAAATGCAGGGAACAAACACAAACACTTGCACAACTCCGTTGATGCTCTGTAAAAATAAACTCCATCCGCTGGTCCCTTAATGCTGTTTCTCTTTTGGTAATCTGTGCAGGGTTGGCCTGGCAACCAAAAACACACGTCTTTTGTGACATTTCGTGACGATCTCGCTCTGATCAGTGAATGTCTGTTGTGCTCTCAGTGCTCTGCTATACGGGAGCGCGCGCTCTTCTGGCAGAAGTGTCCTTAGGACCCATATAAGGAAAATCCACTCCATCTAACGTCACACAGAGCCATACTCGAAAAAAACTTTCTGAAACTTGTGACAAACCGGACAACTTAATTTTTTTAACTTTGTCCATGTTTAGCATGGGAATCCAACTCTTTAACAGTGTAAAAAACTCTGTATGCATGACATAGCATTTCACCCCCCCCTTTAAACTGATATGGCAGCTTGATTCTGTCACATAATAAAAAAAATATATAAAAGGTAGTTGTGATTATTTAATCTCAAAATATTATATATATAGAATTGTGAGATATATCAAAATTGTGGAAAAAGTTTGAATAAACTCGCTATTGCAAGAAAAGAAGTTAAAACTGTGTGATAAGTCACAATTATCTTTATTTTTGGGTGTAAAAAAGATTTAGACTGAGAATCACAAGTAAACGGACAATTCTGATACAAAATTGCTAGATAAAAATTGCTAGATATTAAAGAAAAAAAAAACTGAGGAAAAAAAAAAAATCACAGTCATGTTTTTTTATATTTGACTGCATGGTAAAAACAAGAAACAAAACAGAAAAATGTATTTTTTATTTTGTGGTGGAAATGTTCTTCCATAAATCATAAGTGTGGCACTTGGAATAATGTCATAAAAAGATACCCATGTGTTAGTTTTATGTTCCTTTACTTTGTCAATAACATAACGTTTGTGTGTGATAGGCTAATTTATTTAAAAGAAAATTCACAGAATTTGCAAATACAGCTTTTTAAAAACTATTCTAGAAAATCCTGAAACTAATTACGACTGATAAATATACCTGCTGTAGTATAGTTGTTATCTGATGTAGGCTATAACTAATACATAATAATCGTATTGTAAAGTGTTTCCAATATTTCTTCGTGCACTAGATGGAGCTTTGAAAATGAAGACATCTCTCCATAAAACATTTATTATACTTTGGCTTTATGATTTTTTTGTAATACTGCAATTAATGAGATGCTAATTTATGCATGGTGAGGCAACATGGCAGTAAGTCATTGGAGAATCATGTAAACAGTAGCGTCTCCTGCCGCGCGGAGCTGCTGTCAGTCACACACCACCGAGCTGCGGATCAATATATCGCCCCGACAGAACTCCAGGGACACTGCCTGAAACTCAACTCAGACGGAGTGCCACAACTCTCTGCATCTCATTCAGCAACTTGACAAGGATCGCCAATTCTCTGTGAATAATTAAAATAAACTTTTCTGAAGAAAACAAGAGCGTGAAAAGTGTGAGAACAAAACTCGCTTGGTAGGGTGTTCTAGGCAGTTTACAGGGCGCTGATAATAACTTGTTGGTATGTTGTTGCTTAAAAGACAAAGAAGTCTACCTAGAATCTACATTTTTTTGTATTAAAATAATATTTAATATAACATTTCAAAAAATTAATATGAATAAAAAATACACAGCCTACCTCTTGATTTTGTGATGTCAATATGAATGAAATACATGAGCATGCTATAATTAAAGGGTTCATATGATGTTGCCATAACATTATTTTGTGTATTTGGTGTAAGGAAATTTAAGTTTCATTAAACACATTGTTTTCCAACATACTTAACATACTGTGATGTGTGTCGCTGTCAGAACACCAGCACGACAAGACAAAGACAATAAAACCCATTACAAACAAGCCATTTGTTGCATCCCGTGGGGACATAATTACGGATTATAATGACTTCTACTGTCTTTTTACATGTTGCGTTGCATATCACACTGTGTAAACATAAAACCATGTCTGAATTTTACGTGAACATTTGGGCGGCTTTATGCAAATCTCCCCACATAGTGATGTAGACATGTGGGGGCGTGATAAGACATTTTAGGAGGGAGCGGAGTCTTAAATTTAATAAAGAATATCTCTTTGGGTTTGAGACTTTAGTCTTTGTTACAGATTTTAACCATTCATGAATGGCTTGTAACACTCCAAGAGAAAGGAGAACTTGAAATCGCGTCATATGACCCCTTTAAAGGTCTTATTCAGTGGTGATGGTTTCAAACCAGCAACCTTCAGGTTACCAGTAATACTCATCACACCAAACAGATGCAGGTTCGTTTTCAGAGCAAGAACCTATACACACAACACAGGTTTGCCCTACCTGACCTCTACACACACTAATTTCATGTGTTAAATTACCACTCTTGCGCTTGAGTGTTTATGCTAATTAAAGAAAGCGCAAGAGACGATTTAGCACAATAATAATTACATTTAAGAATTTTATATAAATAGGGTACGTCTATTTTAAGTGCATAAACAAAAACAGTTCCAGAACAAAGCAGAAACAAAATTAAGGTATTTGCACACTCAATTCTCATTTGACATTTTCACACGTTAAAAAATAAATGAACAAACGTTGTGTTAATCATATTTTGCCTTTGAAAGTTTTGTCCGTTATAAAAAAATTTGGATCGGGTTTGATTTTCTGCAGTTTCTTATCTATAACAAGCACTTTATAGGAAAGGATGATATATATATATATATAAATATATATATATATATATATATATATATATATATATATATATATATATATATATATATATATATATATATATATATGCACACACACGCATGCGAAAATGTCAGACTTCGAAGTGAGTCTGTGAGCAACAGTTGTAGCATTGTTAAATTAAACAATTTTGAATTAATCATTTGAGTGTATGATTCAAATGTCTAAATAATAATGACTAACACAGTCACTTAGCACCTCCCATTAATGTAATATTATAACCTGTTGAAAAATCCCCTCCGCTAATACAGTAAGTTTTACAGTTTTTAATTAATAACATTTCTTTCTTAAAACATTTGCATTCACCTAGTAGTGAATTTTTCAATAACTATGGCTTATTTATTATAGTTGTTTCATCAGAAAGCCACAGGCAGCATATTGATTTAGCTATTTTAAGCATACGTGTGAAATGCTTGATAGTATTATGTTGCTTGATGATGTTATGTCTAATGATTGACTATCAGACAAGGTGTTGAGCTCGATTAACAGAACAGTAACAGAACATGCATGTTTTGATGTGAATCACAGCCAAAACGCTGCCCAGCAAATTGGTGGAAATGTTTGGAGCATCTGGGATCATCTGAAGTGGAGGAACGTTTGGAGCTCTTGATTGCTGATTAGGGAGCGCGCGAGAGAGATCAGAGAGTGTGTGCCGCAGCCATGTGTCACACACTGCTGTAATTAGCAGCTGTGTCACAGAGCTCAGGTGCGGCGGAGAGGTGCCAGAACCCCCTCAACCGCTCCGAGCAGAGGTCCAGAGAGAGATACTGATCACTCCAGTAAATTATGAGCTCTAGAACCATTCATTTACAAATCTGACAGAACTGGACTATACACGGTAAAAGATGTTTTACTATTTCGATACAATTTCAGTCTTTCAATTAAAAAAAATTCACACTGAATTCAAAATGTGATTGAATTCAACCTGCTGACAACCATCCTTAAACCGTTTTTTCTGGTGTAATGGTAGACGGTCTCCAGTTTTGTTCACTTGCCGGATGAAGATAAAGATTAAACCAGTTATTCCGGAAAAACTAGTTTTCTTTATTTTATTTTTCCAGCTTACAGCAAAAAAGAAAATCTGAAATGATTAATTTGATTTGAATTAAAAAATATTTTTCAAAAATAAATTTGGAGGAAAAATTTTGCCAAATGTTTGAGATTATATAATCAATATAATAAAATAGTAGTTATGAAATAAATAAATAAATAAATATTACAAGTTACTGTTATTATTAATTAAAATTACAAAAATAAAAAAAAAATAAAAACAAAACTATACAAAAAACAATAATAATTATATTGTAACATTTTACTATAATCAAGCAATTAAGTAAAATTACAATACTAATTTTTATGGTAGTCTTACCTTTTCCATTTCAAACGTTAAAGCATCAAACTTTTTTTGAAATTTTTATTTTGACAGGAAAGAGAGGCCTTAAAACTTCTCTTTAGTTGATAATTACTTCTTATTACAAATTTGTGAAGATAGAAACTAATTTGTGTGGAGCAGCATTTACTGTAAACCAAGATCTTGAGCTGCTCTTGTGTAAATGAACACAGCCCTGTGCTTTGCTCTGAAATCACTTAATAATTGTTATATAAATTTCAATTTTATTCTGATTTAAGACAACTCACAAACACACACACGTCTGTCTATAAAACATCAGGATGTTTTAGCAGGCCTAGGCATGTAAAGGCCTCTAACTCTTTATCAATCTAGTGATATATATATATATATATATATATATATATATATATGATGTTTCGATTTTGTCGGAGATAACAGGAAGTTCAGAGTTTTGCCGTAGGACATTAAAGGAACCTCTCCACCCCCAGACTGGCTCATGGCCCTTTTAGAGGTTACGGCAGTCATTGATTTAATAAAAAAGGAGATGCTGCACTCTGGAGAAACACTTGAAGCTTTTAAGCATAGGATAGAAAGGGATTCTGCATTTTTTAGCCTGAAAGTTAATCGATATCTGCATTTAGATTCATCACTCAAGAGTCCAGAACGAACAGAAGACATTTGGGTCAAACAGAGAGAAAGTTCTCATTAGCGATGCATCAGATGAGAATTCAAAGTCCTCCGTTTCTTAGAGGGGTGTTTACGCAATACAGAAAAAATGGAAAACTTGTACATGTTTCGGCAGTCATCTGCCTAAACGTGCAAACTTCTGAAAGCAGGTTTCAAATTGCAAGTTTTTAAAATCAGTGCTCTTATTTTTTCTCTGTGTGAACTATAAACATGTGAATTTGTGAGAACGGTGACATTGTGTGGATGTGTATGATGTGTTCAGTCTGTAGGTATCTGCACAGGTACGTGGTTTCTCCAGCTATAGCCTGGCATGCGTAATACACTGTTTTTAGTCATGTTCACAGTTTGAAAGTGGATCGTTGTCATCTGTATGCAAAACTCAAGAGTTAACACTTTTCCATTTCAAGTACATTGTTGTTGTGTAAACGTTTTAGGTTTTTGTGTGTATAATTGGTTTTTTATATTTTTAATACCAGTATTAATTAAGTTTCCAACAACCCTTTCATGCTTCACATGCTTAAAAAACATTTAATCGCTAAATAAAAGCTTATATATCACAAGGGGGTTGATGTATTTTATGTTGTAGAATAAAAGGTGAAAATATCTTGAGCGTGGGCTAACTACAGATCCATTGACTTCAGGGTGATAGAACTGGAAATGATCAAATTGTTTTCGTGTTTTGGCCTATACCTGTCATACCTGCAGCACTCTATTATATGGTCTTCTGAACAGATAGGTGAGTGTTATCACATTGACAGTAAAATCATTGTGATAAAGGGAATCGAAGGAGCAGGTATTATCATGTTGACAGGGTAATCAGCCAATCGTGGTGATGTGGAGGCACTTTTCATCTGTAGGAGGAGAAAACTCCCTCACAAGATGCACGGCCACCCTAAGAAACTTCATATAATAAATATTACTCATTAAATAGTATTAAATGTCCAAAACGAACACATCTGAACAAAAAGAGCAACACAACAAGAAATCTTAAAGGGACAGTTCATCTAAAAATGAACATTGCCGTCATTTACTCACCCTAAAGTTGTTGCAAACCTGTATCAGTTTCATCTAAAATTAAGCAATTTATACATAGCAAAGACAAAAATACCATGAAATACAAATTTAACGTGTTTAGAAGTATATAGAGACATTATTTAGCCCTTTATGGCTCATATTGCTTGCTTTCCAGGTGGGTTCTTATAGCCTGGGATATTGAAAAATATACATAAATCACTTATTTCTCTAAAGCAACACTGTAACAGTGACACCAGCCCATAAAGAACATTATTCAATGTCATATTATAGTATTTGATTTATTTTTGTACTCTTCTATTAGTTTGTTTTTGTGGAGGCTGCTGGGCTGCATATTATCAATTTGTTTAAGGGCACAAAATATAACATATCGTTTCAGATTCTAGTCTAGAAGTGTGAATTATATTGACTTTTTTCATATTTAAAGCATCTTGCTGATGGTCATTGTAAATCTGGACACTAATCAAGCCACTCTTTTATTTAAGGTGTCTGTTTATTGATCAACATTCACGATGACATTGTGTTTAAAGGGTGTCCACTAACATTGTTTAGTGTTATTTAGATGACCACTGACCGTAAAGAGCTCTCAGGACACAAGCTCGTTGTGTGTGTGTCTGTCGAGATCATTCTGGTCACGGCTGATGCTGCAGTCTTGCATGATCCGCTTGTAAATCACATGGACACTGAAAGATTAAACATGACGGTGTTTGTGCGTGTGTGCGCGCCGTCGCAATAAATGTCAAAGTGTGAGTCAGAGCTGTCGCTGTTTTAGTCTAATGGTAAAGGACGCGGAGGCTGATGGAATGGTTGCAGGTTTATTTCCAGGTGTGGATGACCCTGATCTGTTCCAGGAGTCTGGGATCGAATAGTTTAAGCGCTGATTGCACCTGCATGCAGCAGTAAATGTAAGAGTGAGAGTAATACGGGAGTCACTGCGAAGGTTGTATGTTCAATTCCAGGATTTAGTGACCTGGAAACTAAATTTAGACGCTAAAGGGGCAATCCACTCAGAGTGAATTGCTGCTGCTGATAGCGGAGTTTATTTGCACGGCTGTCTGTGAGGTCTCAGCATCCGATTCACTCAAGGAATTATGCAAATCAAAAAACTGTTGAACTCCATTTACAAAGCGCAATTTCACAAGCTTTGACGCAGCACCTCTGCAAAGAACAATTTCTTTGGAAATGACTGTTTCTTTAAATTATTGGGTGGCAAAATAGGGATGAACTGATATAGCTTGTTCACAAACGGTTCAGTACTGATTATTTTTTAGGTTTAAATATCCAATAACCTATTTGGATGATTATTGTTTTATTTCTGTTTTAGTAATAATAATGCTAAAAATGTGCAGCCTTGATAAGCATAATAAGTCTCTTATTTTTAAAGACTGCATTTAAAAATTCTATATGCAATATAATTTATTCCTGTGATGCAAAGCTGAGTTTTTACTCCAGTCTTCAGTGCCACAGGATCCTTCAGAAATCATTCTCATACGCTGATTTGCTCAAGAATCTGATTTTTCTCATTACACTTTTGAACACTTTGTATATTTGCACAAAGACAGAGAGAATATTAGTTCTTCGTGGAACTACAAAAGAACTAAAAAGCCTTTTTTGTTTTAAAAAGAAGCTCTATTTTTAGTAGGAAGGGTAATGTGATAATATGACAAACTTCAGAGTTTCAAGCTGTTTTTGATGAAAATTAGACTCCCCCCCTCTCTTCTTGTGACAGTGATAATTAAGAACTCTTTGAAGCCTGGGGATTTATACAGTATGTCATTCTGATGTAAAAGTAGCTGACAACTCTTTTAGAAATGGAGACCTGACCAGAAACCTTCTTAGATCGTCAGCCACACAGTATAAAAAGGAATTACATTTTATCCAGCATACGAGGAGTCACTAAGAAATGTGATTCACTTTGAAGCCACATAAAACAGGTTAGACAGTTTCCCACCGAATGTTGTCCCCACCAGCCAAACGGAGTCTGAACAAGCATTCATATAGCAGGATATTATTGATTTTTTATAGGAAATAGCTATGAAAATTTGCTGAAAATGTACTGACCCTTCAGGCCATCCAAGATGTAGATGAGTTTATTTCTTCAAAGATTTGGGGAAATCTAGCTTTACATTACTAGCTCACCAATAGATCCTCTGTACCGAATGGGTGCCGTCAGAATGAGAGTCACAATAATACACACCAATCCATCAATTAGCATCTTATGACGTGAAAAGCTGCTTGTTTGTAAGAAACAAATGCATTTTTAAGGCATTTTAACCTTTACAGGATAAAATGTTACCTGATTTAAACCACAAAATGAGTTTTGTTACCATTTACTATTTTTTTCAGGTTTTTGAAAGCATCTGGTCCCCACAAACCTGACACACACACATACAGAGGTTTTTCTTTTTGAACAGATGTCTTTTCTGCCTTCACACACACACACATTCTCACATACCAGAGTGATATATGAGGAACAGAGCTATCATTCTGACAGGCTACGCACCCACAATTTAATTGGAAAACATGGCTCATCATTTAAACGAGACATTCATATGGTTCCGTCCGAATGCCAATAAATCACCATAACTGTCCCAATTTCAGCTCTATCCATTTTTAAAATGTGTCACGTCTGCACAGGTCTCGGCGGTCTCTGCCCCTTCAGCGATATGAAGATCCCATCACACAAAATCCATTAACCCTGAACATGCTCAGCTTTGAGCCTGACAGAAGAATATCAGGAGCGATTGTGGTGGACGAGAGAGAAGAGCAGGTGTAAAGAACAGCTGAAGGGTATAGGGTTCGTAAATGATTCAACTGAATTGATTTGCAAAAAATTCATACAAGAATTTTAAATAGCCAAAGGAATAGTTAACACACCATATATATATATCTCATGGGCATTTCCACTGCTAAAGGAGGCAGTGTCCCCTCAAATAACTGGTGGAGAAAATATACTACAAAAATAAAACAAACGCAAATATAACTAAATATAACATTAAAAGAATAAACGTTTTTATAAGGTAACGCTTTACAACAGCGACGCCCGCAGGTAGAATACCTGCCTCCCTTCAGTCCATAGACTTACAACAGCGAACCCTTAGCGTGCTATGCATTTAGTGGGGGGTAACGGAGAATGAATGAGGTAAAAATCACGTAAGAGGAGGCTATAGGTGTATTCAACTTAACACAGTGCTCCGCAAATTCTGACTTGAAGCAGTGCATGCCGTTTCGAAATTTTGTCTGACTTGAAACAGAGCGATGTCACATGTGGCATCAAAGTACCGCAAGAGCAATTCAACAGCAGCAGGCTGACTCAGCTGTTACAGAGTGACCGTAGCATTGTTTTAAATCATATTCTGAGGGGGGACAACCCTCAGATGGTTAATGCTTAAATGCTTGTTTTTTGGATCGACAGGTTGTAAAACCGTAGTTCTGTTTTTTTTTAGCTTGTTTACTGTACACCTTATAACATAGCAGCTTTTAAACATTACCTATATTTTGAAATAGGTCAGAACCTGGTTCGAAATGACAAGAAGGCAGCTTCCTGCAATACAAAGTCAATGGAGAGCATTGGATTGCCCCCCCCTCCCCCGGTGTGGGTGTGGCCTAAATGCGCTAGACTACCAATGCACGACTTCTTCCGCGTTTCATCTCTGTTGCTGCTTGCTAGAACTTCCACGGATGACAGTGAATGATGTCAATCGAATTGTAAGATTAGCATCTGTCACTCCTTCAAGTAAACAGGAGAAGGGCTTCAAATTGTATGTTTTGCGTTATATCGACAACTTTGAAGGTACGTATTCTCAAGCTAACAAGCTAACATTAGCTAGCTTCGTTTATGACAGTGCATACTCTTATAGTCTGTGTTCTGTTTACTTAAATTTTGTTTTCATAGTTTCCCTTATGTTGTTGTGTTAATGTGATCTGTACGACCCTTTAAAGCTATGAATGTCTTTTTTTTCAGTTTCTGAAAAGGATCAGGTGACATGAATGATCAGCGTGAGGGTGACTTGTTTCAGATCTATGAGGAAGACAGAGAAGCCACATAGTTTGAGAGTAGGGAGACAAAACTAGGCATAAAAAAATCTTTTTTTAAATAACATTTATATTAATTTCAAAAGTAAGTTTAGAATTGCAGGCATAAGTCTATTCAGTAAGTAAGTTTAGCACTTTAACAGAAAGATGGTCACTGGGGTTCCTCAGGGATCAGTTCTTGTACCCCTACGCTTCTCAATATACACTACATCACTGGGTCTCATCATATAGGCACATGACTTCTCCTACCATTGCTATGCTGATGACCCACAGCTCGATCTCTAATTTCAACCAGATGATCCAATGGTAGCTGCACGGCTCTCAGGCTGCCTGGCGGACATCTCATCTCTGGCGGCATGGATGAAAAAACATTACCTACAGCTCAACCCGGCAAACACTGAGTTTCTTGTCTTCCCTGCCACTCAAACTCTACAGCATGATTTCACCATCCAGCTATTCTTCTACAATTACCCAATCAACTTCGGTCAGAAATCTTGGTGTAATCTTTGATGAACAGCTGACCTTCAAAGACCACATTGCAAAGAATGCTTGATCTTGCAGGTTTGCATTACACAACATCAAAAAGATCAGGCCCTTTCTAACAGAACATGCTGCACAACTTCTTGTCCAGGCCCTTGTCATTTCTAGGCTATACCATGTTACACTGCTCTTTATTTTTTTGCACTGTCTAAAGGTTGCAGCTCGCATCAAGTTCAAAACATTGGTGCTTGCATACAGAACAGCCACTGGCTCAACACCTGCCTACTTTCACTCACTATTACTAATCTACATCCCCTCCATAAGTCTGAGATCCGCTAGTGAGCGTCGCCTCGTGGTACCATCACAGAAAGGCACAAAATCACTTTCCAGAACAGTCTTGTTCACAATTCCTGGTTGGTGGAATGATCTTGCCACCCCGATCCGGAATGCTGAATCCCTGACAAATTTCAAGCAAAAGCTGAAAACTGCAGAATGGGAGTCCAAACAGCACCATATTACACAAGTACCGTAATCCAAGCAACTCTAGTTCAGCAATAAACATTGTGTAGCTGCGTGTTAATTCTAAACAAATCCATCAAGCTGTATTCATTTCCAGTGAAAAAATCCATACTCTGTTGTCCTCTCACATCAAAATCCAATTACATATTTTTCATCCTGACTTGGCTTGTAAACTGTGCTTGATCTGTACAGATTTCTCTCCTGATTCAGACAAGATTACTTTTTCACTGAAGGAAGCAATATTATCAAAGAAGGACTCATATTTAGTCATAAAACAACATTTGAAGTTAAAAAACATCTGGATGGATTTTAACATAAACTTGAAACAAACAGGTTTTCTCTTTACCAGATATTAATTGATGGACTGGTGTGGATTATTGTGATGTTTTTATCAGCTGTTTGGACTCTGATGGCACCCATTCACTGAAGAGCACCCATTGGTGAGCAAGTGATGTAAGGCTACATTCCAAATCTGTTTTGATCCACGAAACATGCTGTAAAAAGCATGAAAGCTGTAAAAACGTGTTGGAATTGAACAGAAACATGATCATTAAGGTGCATAAAAATTCCTATATACTTTATAAAAGGTGTAAAAAAAAACAGTACCCCTGTTAGGATTGAACCTGGATTATTTCTTTGGCTGTTCTTCTGATGTGTAAAATCACCAGAGGAAAGTCTTATTTCCCTCTGTAGTATTTTCAGCTCAGCCGCATTGCTTCCAAATTATCTCTGTTTTCCTATTTGGATCTGATGAAAGCCTGAAGCAAAAATAAAATAATCAGTAGCCTGTTTACTACAGGAGAGGAGATTTAAAACAGGAGCACTGAAAATAATATACACACACGCGGCGTAGTAAACAATATTCAGCCGAAAATGTGAATATCAGAAGACAGCTGCTCTGATGATTGATAGTGGGGCCTAAAAATCAGAGCATACTTGAGAAAATGCCTCTGTTTTATCATACATACATACATACACACACACAATATATATATGTGTGTGTGTGTGTGTATGCATGATAAAACAGGCATTTTCTCTTGTATTTACATGTGTGTGTATATATATATATGTATGTAAATACAAGAGAAAATGCCTGTTTTATCATGCATACACACACACACACACATATGATAGATAGATAGATGAATCATTATAAGTGCTGTCTAATTGATTAATCACAATTAATCACATCCAACATATACATATATGATTTATGTATAACGTACACACATATTTTTTAAATTATGTATATTATGTTATATATATATATATATATATATATATATATATATATATATATATAATTTTAGTATTTCAGTTTGCAACCAACTTAAATATAAAAGCAATACGTTAGGGTTAAATATAAAGTATTTTTTCTTTATCATCATGATAAAAGAAAGTTGTGCTGAAAAAGGTACATGAAGTTTATTATATTTTACACTGCGTTATATTTTCTATAGCTTTCTGCAAAATAATTATACATAATATTCCTTTCTTTGGTTTATTTATTTCGGTTTAAATTTGATTTACTGTTTAGTCTCAGACTTTTGCACCCCAAATACAATAAAACCCAATATAGTTAATTTGGAGAAATAAGGAAAGAAATGACTAATATTCCCATAATCTTAATAATATTAGGCTATGTATCAGCTTAGAAATTTAAGAGATAACAGATCCTATTTTCTAAAATCAATTTCTGTATATGCATTAGTTTGATGTTGATGCAATAAAAATAAATGAAGGTTTTGTACAGCTTTAAGGACACGAGAGACACTGAACACAGCATATGTAAAGGAAACTGTTTGCACCATGATTATATTTAGACAGAAACGTTTCAGTCTGACATGCCTGAAACACGTTCTTGCTTCTGTCTCCTGGGACAGAGGTATTGAGCACATTAGCTTCTGCAAGTACTCTGAATGCATTGTGCTTTAAACACCGCTTGTTGCTATGACTACAGGTTGCCTTCCAGCTTTTCAGACGTGCACCTTTCAACCTACTAAAACCCACTGCACAACATCAGAGATAAACTCTGTATCCATCAACGCTGAAGCGATCAGCTTCTTTTAGGCCAAATGTTCTCGGACTGTAATCTCGAGAGGTTTGTTATTCTGTCCTGCAGATTGCGGCTCAGGACTGCTGCCCTCTACGGGCCAAATCAATCCTCACTGGGTTTGTGCTGCTTCCACGAGAGGATCCGAGGACATCACGGGGAACAGCTGAGCTCAGGTTTCTTAAAAAAAAGAACGCAAGCTTTAAATAAAGCAGCTGAATTTTACAGAAGCCACTCATATGTGTTTCTGCTGAGATGCAATGAATGACCAACTGGCCCTAAAGTAACTACAACACTTTACTCCTTTTCGTTGGTTTGTGGCTGACTGGTTAAAGGAACATTTTAAGTTTGATACAAGTTTTATTTACATTAACAAAGTTCACTTTCAATGGATTTTGAGCATTATATTCATATTAGAATGACTTCTGCATTTGCATTTTATACAAAACATTTGTACTAACATATATACTGCATTTAAAAAATATATATAAAAAAGCATTTGAGCAATTAAATGCAGATATATGAAGCTCATTACTATATAAAAGCATTTAATTTTTCTTTCTATTTTTTTCTGTATTATTTGAGCTTGGAAGTATGTATATATACAGTATACACACACACACACACACACACACAGTTTTTTTCTGGAAAATAAATTGATGGAACCATTTTTAGAGCATTTAAATTTAGAAGTTAATTATTTAATAAAATTATTTGAGCTTTGAAATACATATTCATTTTACATTTCATTTGATATCAAATATATGTAAATCTATTATAAACAGTAAAAAAAAACAGTTAATGAGGCCAATTTTTGTAACATTTCAATGCAGAAATATTAAGTTTGTTGTTTTATACAAATTTACATTTTCTTTAAACGTATATCTAAATACAGTATGCCGTTTTTTTTTTTTTTAAGTGAACTGGGACAATTTTTGGAGTCCAATAGCCTATGTAAGTTCAGAAATATGCAAATAATTAGATAAAAAATATTTACAATAATTATTTCTGTTAAAATTAGTGTGTTATTTGAGCTTCGAATAACATATTTTGATTCGTTGTTTCATTGCGTATGATTCAAAATATATATATAAATATACAGCATTTTCCAGAGAAAGGGAATCAGGCCAATTTTTTTTTAAATACAGAAATATGTCATTTATAATTCTTCTGTTTAAATGTGTACTGTATATTATTTGAGCTTTGAAATTGTTCTCATCAATGTTTACGTTTGTTACATTCATTTTTGACATCGCGATGTCATTGTAACAAAGTTTGCATCGGATTTTAACGTTACACAGAAAAGGTTAGGAAGTGTATCTTCATACTAAAATCATGTAAACATGCATATTATTCACATCTTGTGACTATACTATTGAAACTGAGTATTTTAATGTGTACTCACTGGCTTCATTTACTTCAATAATACGTAACCCAGATTTCTGCTTTTCTTAAACATAATGAGGGACAAGTGGACTTTTTTTTTTTTTGGTGGTAATCAACATTATGATTTTTTACTTAAGAAGATGTGAGCTGAAGGTTGTAGGTTGGAAAGCCTCAAGGGGCAATGAACTTCACCAATTGGTAGGCAATTATTATTGCGGATTGCGACAGAAAATAAACCCCGGGGTATTTGCACGATAAGTTGGTTCAGAGACGCAAATGTCCGCTAATGGAGTAATAACGAAGCCAAACGTATCCTCCAGCATCAAGACTCCCCATGACAGTTTTTTTTATGCTAGCGCTTGCATGTAGCAGCAGTGCTCTGTCTGAGTGAACAAATACTCATCTAATGTAATGAGCATCTGAAGAACAGTCTGAAACACACCCCAGAGAGCAGAAAACACATCTGAGCACTAGTATTACTCATACGCTCAGAGACACTACCGCACTTTAAAAAGAACAGGACAATCTAAATTTGAATCAGGCTAATACAGCAGAGCAGTTATTGATGTTCGGCTTCTGTAGCCCAAACACACTTCGCAAATACTCACAAATCCTCCTCCGTGCAGGGATTCGAGACAGACAATGAGACTGAACAGCAGGACTGACCAAAATTCGGAATTTAATAACTGGCTCTATTTTAATTCATGCATTTGATGTCAAAAAGCCACGCCCTACAGGAAGTTGATTTAGACCTTTCAAATAAGACATTTTTTTTTAAATTAAAAAAACAAAACAAAACAACAACAACAAAAAAAATTTATTCATGTGATTTTGTGTAAAGAATTATTCCCCTATAAGTGGAATAGATGTTTTTGCAATACAGCATTGCAAAATGCTAATAATGCTATAATATAATATAATATAATATAATATAATATAATATAATATAATATAATATAATATAATATAATATAATATAATAGGGGTCTTCTTATATGTAAAATGTTTTTATTTATTAATTCATTGCATTTAATAGAGTATGTATATAAATAACACAAAACGTCGCACCAGGTCAAAAGTGCATTTATATATATATATATATATATATATATATATATATATATATATATATATATATATATATATGTATGTATGTATGTATGTATGTATGTATATATGTATATATATATATATATATATATATATATAAAACTGCATCAGTGTAAATATTAATTATACATAAAAATAAATATTGACAACAAAATGTGAATATAATATAATACAATATAAATAATGATATATTATATTATATTATATTATAGTCAGGAAAGTTATAGATAAAGTATATTTATATGCAAAATATATCTATAAAGAATTTTTTTAATATCCCCAAATACAAAATAATATGCCAAAATGAAGTACAAAATATACTTTAAGGCACAAGTAAATACATTACCAATCTTTTCTCTTGAATACATCTTGGAAAATACATATATACCGTATTTTCCGGACTATAAGTCGCACTTTCAGGTGCGACTTATTTATCAAAATTTATTTGACATGAACCGAGAGAAATGAACCAAGAGAAAACATTACCTTCTCCAGCCACGAGAGGGCGCTCTATGCTGCTCAGTTCTCCTGTAGTCTACACTGAAGACATAGAGCGCCCTCTCGCGGCTGGAGTGGAGACAGTAATGTTTTCTCTTGGTTCTTGGTTCTAAATAAATGCAATTTATAGTCCAGTGCGACTTGTTGTTTTAAAATGTTTTTTCCTCATCATGACGTATTTTTGGACTGATGCGACTTATACTTATGGTGTGACTTATACGGGCGAAAAATACGGTATTTACTCTGAAATTACATAAAATATCAACTTGTTTTTCTAGTGAAAATATGTTAATTATAGCTATATGAAAACAATGCTCCATGAGTTTTTGTCCTAACTGCATATTTCCTGCTTGTCACCTGCTTGTCTTTCTGCCCATGTTGAGCATTTCAGTTGACTTCTGAGGTTTGATGATGGTTAGCTGCGTTAGAAAGCACGTGAAATGATCAATACTTACTAATGAAAAGCATACAGACTGTCGCACAAATAAATACAAGGACAAATGAGCACAGAACTCTGTGTTACTGATAACACAAATAAATGAATCATGGTGTGAAAGTGACTCTAGAGCATCAACTAATGAACTGAAAATGCGAGGGAAACTTATGCAAATCTCCTGCATTGAATAATGGATATTCTGATTACACGTTGAACTGAAGCTCCACCAGCGTCTCTGGTTGAGGTAAAACTGTATTAAGTGCGTGAATAATCTCTGTATCCATGACAATTCGACTCCAAATCCTGAATAATAGGTCTGTACAGGAGCTTTAGGGATAAGAACGTAATGCACTGCGTCTCAGAGCGAACCCTCCACTAGCCCGCTGGCATTTAGGGTTTAGGGCACATTAATCTACTAGTCTAAAGTTACACAAACAGATGAGGCATGCAGAAATGCTTAAACTGAACCTAATGTATTCCGACACAGGCCTCACCAAAATAACACTATAGTCTGTAAACAAAAAAAGTGCATTAATACCGAATACATGGACGCTGCCGTCTCAGAGCAACTCCACCGCAGGCCACAGTGGCGATCCTGCGGGATTCGGGATAGTATGATATCTGATATTTACTCCTAAAATATTCTGCTTTATCTGAGGGAACAGTCACCGGGGCCGAGAGCTTTGGGACTCTGATGTACACGAGAAGCGCACAGGCTTTATCTCAGCGTGTGTCATTGATTATATCCAGTGCATCAGTGGGTCTGATGAATGACAGCTATATAGAAAATATTCTTATGAAGTTTTCTAGGCCACTTCAGGGGAATTTTGGCCAAAAAGAGAATAAGAACTAAAGCTCTGTCCCAAATCCTAGTGAGGTGTCTACATAGACAGCATTTTTAAAGGGCACTACAGACATGAGGCTTGTTCACCGTATATATATATATATATAACCCAAAAATTGTGTTTTAATTATTGTTATATGAGTCATGTGATGCTCTCTATGTTTAATAAGCTGCATGATAGTTTGTATGCTTTCTAGAAGTCAGCTGTCTATGTAGCTAGAAGGCAGTAAGGCAGCTCAATAGGATTGAGAACATTTAATAAAAGATTGTGTAGCACTTGAGGAATCCTTCTAAGGGATAAACTGTCCAAAAAAAGTCTCTTAACACTATTCCCACACGACTGGAACAGAAGCTAATGAATATTGATTATTTCTACAGAGTATGGGATAAGAGATGGATTTGCCATAGGTGTATGCGCTCCGAGCATCAGCCGTGTGTCTGTTGTGAAACGCTGTTTAAAAAACTTCATCGCTCTGACCGTCAGCCGCTGGCCTGCAGCCCGCAGCGCGCAAAAGATGTGAAGCGGCCAGCAAATATTGCCAAACGATAAACAGCACGAAACTAATGTGATTTCAAATGCCACGTTTGTCCCTTACAGCTGAACTGATCCGTGAAAATGCTTTTTGTCACAGCACAAAGACAATTTGACAGTACTGATAGAGTGCTTTATTAGGATAATCATAATCTGGTTCCTGTTTTTGAAAGCCAATCCATGAGGCATTTTGTTATTTAGATGACAGCAGATAACAAGTGTGAGATTTTATAATATAATCTCCTGCAGTAATCAATAACAGGGCCATGCAGAGACCTTTGGAGGGGCAGGTGCTCAAAGTATAAAGGGGCACATGGAACAGATAGGACTGTGCTTGTTTCTGATATGTGTATCGAAGCGGATGCTTCTGTATTGATAACACCAAATGACATGACGCAGGTTTGAAAAAGAAACACAGAACAGAAAAGACCATTTTAAGTTAAAAAAATTAATTTTACAGCTCATACTGCAGGAGAGCGCTGAACATTTTCATGCAGTGCCTGATTCATTCATACTCGAAGCCAGAGGGCGCTCTCACGCACAATGTTCAAAACAGAATCAAAAACTTGTGATGTGCAGGAAGTCCCTAATATGGACAAGAGCTGAAACCAGAAACGTTTTTACTGATGATACATGAAGACAATAAACACGTTTCCAAAAATATAGGGTTTTTAAAGTTATCTCCAATAAAAATAAAAATAAAAATATATGAAAAATGCAGTAGTACTGACTGACATATCATTTAGTATAGAAACTATTAAATATATCTCAAGCCTTATTCTGTGTTAAAAATGGGGGAAAAAGGTGTTCGTGTAGCCTTTATAAACCAATCATAAAATTGTCATTAGGAAAATACTGAACAAAAATATCGTAGCCCCTTGCTAACGTTACTTCCACAGGCTACACACATCAATATAAACAACAGCTGTGCATGCTCGCTTCATGCCATTATTGTGAAATAATAATAATAATTCAATAATACATCCCATGCATCTTTCAAATTCAGCTGAATGGAGTATGCATTAGGCTGCCTTACAAGAAGCCTTCCACATGCCTGGTCAATGACCATAAACAGTGCATGCAAAATGAGCTAAAAGCATCACTAAAGGAAAAGTTTGCCCAAAAATTAAACACTACTATTGCTGTAAATGTGGTGGTGAGTCACAAACATGTCCAGGTGAGCGTGATTCCTCAGAGAGCAGGTGTCCGCTTTGAATCAGATCATTTCAGAGAGCAAACACTTCAGAAACCAAACAGTGACCTTGAATTCACTGCCATTTAAAACAAAGACACGACTTTGACCAACAGGAATCGGTCAGCAAAAAGCAGGTGAAGCCTCTTACCTCTCTGCAGGGTTTGTCAAAGACGTGATGTTCAGTGTTTTGTGGGAACGGCAGGTGTTCATCATCTGCACAGGTGTTGTGGCCTCTTTCTCTGACAGCAGCAGCTCTCATTGTTAAATACTCACATCTGGACTGTGAGCTCAGCTGATCTGGCTTCTGATGTCGTTTGTGAATACCACCGGTTTTTATACTCTTTTTAAAACAGTTTCTCTTCTAACAAAGTCCGCTTTGGAATAAGTGTCATTAGCAAAAATGTAGCAAGCTAAGCTAACAGCTGTTTCATAGAACAAAGAACAGCAGAAAGAAAATAATAGCTAAAATAATGCTTAGGATGGATAATATAAATTAAATGTAGTCCATTTTTATTCTGGAAAAAATATATATTTCAAATATTATTTATGCTTAATATCCTATAATATAATTTTATGTTAAAAATGCTATTCAAATGGCAAAAATGCACTTCAAGGGCAAGAAAATATATTTTGGGAAAGTGCTGCATTTTCTCTCTCTCTCTCTCTCTCTCTATATATATAACAAGTTAAATGCTAAATAATTTGGATGATAATGCCAATTTATAATGCACATTATGAGGTCATGTGACAATATAACATATGACCATTTAAAGTGTTTTTGTTGCATTTTCACATACTACTTTGTCCAACTGTAGGCTATACAACTCATATGCAATAATGATGCTTATATATGTTGTACTCATATTGCTTTGACTTATGAAAATTTGATTTTATGTATTTTTTATGTTATTATCTCTCTCTATCTCTAAACACTGAATTATTGCTGTATTTTACGCTAAGTGAAGCTTTGAGCCTGAATTTTCTTTGTGTGTGTGTGTGTGTATATATATATATATATATATATATATATATATATATATATATGTATGGCCAAACCAAATATATTTTACTAAACGTCATTTTAATAGATTAGATACTATGTAAAGATTTAAATATATATTTAAAATGTAAATCACGTTAATTAAATTTCTTTAAAGCAAACTCTCTTTTGTAATTAACTGAAATTGTCTTCTTTAATACAGCCGTTAAAATGGCTGCCTTGATGTTAGCTTTTCAGTTCTCAGGAGGGTTTCTTTCTCTTCCTGTGTGTTAATCTCAGATGTGTGTTAATGCTTCATACAAAGAGACATTCATTAGCAGGTCAGACCAAAGGAAAATGAAGCCTCTTTAGAGCTCAACTAGAGAATGGAAACAGATCAGTAAAAAAGTGCAGTGCGAATTCATCTCATGTCTCAAAGCGATCCGACAGACCTATGAGAATCACGGCAAACGCTAAAGCGCTTTCAGTTGAATGAGAAAAGAAATATTGCTATCAAGAAAAATGTACCGCAATTCAATGGAGTTATTACACTCTTTAAAACATGTCTCAAAAGTACTTAAGCAAATGAATTAGCTTGTGTTAATATTCCCCAAAAAGTCTAGAATGTTCTCATAGTTCCTCAAACTGCTTCCAGGATGGTTGTAGTTTGACCTGGGGTTTATAGTTGGGTTTAAAGGTAATAAATGTGTAATTTTATTAAGTTAAACACCTACGCTGGTTTAAAATGCACACTGCAGATTTAATTGTACCTCTCCTCCATCAGATCTGGCCTCGTTACACCAGTTCATTCATCATCTAGTCAGACATTAACATAATATTAGCATAATTAACATGCGTGTGTCACTGACCAGAGGGCTGTTAAACATTGTTCACACATCTCCTCTGGCATGTTTGACATTTTAAAGTGCTGAGCGTGTAGCTTACAGCGCAGGTAGAGCTGCACACGGTCAGTAATTATACAACATGCTAGCCTCGGGTACAGGAACTTTGGAGATAATTATTATATTAAAACTGCACTCACATCCACTCCACTACACCCAAATGATTAGAAAAGAGAATTAAAAGATGAGATTCAGTGTGATTTCCCTTCAAGTACATCCACGAGGACAATCAAATTGCAGCTAATGTTAGCAACTGCATGCTAACATGCTACTTGTGCTATTTCTGCAGGATGAACTACGGGTATATTGAATTTTAGTACTATGCACAGATGACTTCCTATATTTGATTCAATGTGCAGTATACAACAGAGCACAGAGTACTGTAACCCACAATGCAATGCAACATCCTTTAAAAATATTAGAAGTAATATTAGCTATAATAGCTATGTGAGGATTTTAAGTGTTTCTGTTACATGTTCACATACTAATTTCTCAAGGTAAATGTAATCTCAGTATAAAAGTAATCTAAAAAGTACTCAGAATACATTACCTAAAATAAGTAATCTAGATGGTAGTTCATCATGTAATCTGTAATCAGTAATGGACTACAACTTGTAAGTAATCTACTGAGCTCTGTGTAACACTGCATGGTTGGATTTGTACTTCTAAAAAATGAATTTTACAGTAAGTGAAGCTTTGATTCCGAGTCGTCTTTGAATCGGCAGATGGTGGGTGTTTAAATTCCTGCTGTTTCTGTCTGTGATACTAAAAATCTGTGAGAATAAGCAGGTGAGAGTGTGTTACTGACAGAATGTCTGTATGAGTTTCTAATTTTGGTGAAACCTCTGAAGCAAACCCAACCTGCAGGAAATATCGTTTAACTTTAAACCTTGTTCATTTGCCTATGACGATAAAATAAAAGCTTTTACGATTTTAAAGTGCTCTATTCCAGTGTCTTTTGAAAGGAAATGAGCACCCTTCAAATGGATAATTACACCTTAATCTTCAGTTCTATAATGAAATCGTGAAACACGCCTGTCAAGAGGAAATCAGAAATGAAAACAACATCGAGAGAGCGAATCTGAGATGTCTCTGTTTGTATGCGTCAGTCGGCATCCTATAAACCCAAAACAGTTATTTTCTATTCATTAGATAAATTAGTCAGAGTGCCTCATTCTGGGAGTTTCCGGATGATTCTGCATCTCTAAAGAAAACCATCATTTTCTCTGCCTGCCTCTTTTTTTCTCTTTCGATAAGTGATTACGGAATTATTTCCAGTACTACGAGGGGGTGAATTTATTTTTATGCTCTCAAATCGCTATAAAAATCTAGAAACGTTGTACAGAATGCATAATATAATTTCAGTGGCACCTTGTTTTCTGTGTGCTCCCTGATAAGATCCTGCAGGCATCTATCTGGTCATCAGCTCCAGTTAGGATCAGACAATGATCACTTTTAAAACCAGCAGTATTAGGCTTTTTTCTCCTTTAAACTTCTAATTATAATAAATCTCCTTATTTTTTGTCATTTTCTTAAGCCCCCCTTCACACATACTGTGATTTTTATCATGGAGTTCATGAGGTTTCTGTACTGTTGGTTGCTAAAAGGAAGCACCCAATGGCTTCCAGTCATTTTGTCGCTGCAAATCACTATGTGTGAACAATATTATTCAGAGAAAATAAAAAATGTTCTTGCTCAGCTCTTACATAGAACTTTCACAAGGTCTTGTATTACCATAATGACTCCGACAGGGACACAGAAAACCCATTACGATAAAATGACACTGTTTTCTTACTTGCTGGTTAATATTATTTCACATTAACTGCGCAAACGCCAAAGTTCTCCCTTCAGAGCAAAATAAACAATGCACATTTTTGGTAAAAAAAAAATCTCCATAGATTGTTTAATACAACATACCATATTTTCAACAATTCAACATCAATAAAATTGTGTTAATTAAAAAACAGAAAGAAAACAAAATGCATATTACCTTTATTGCACAGAACAATTTAAACATTTTTCATACTAGATTTTTTCACCTTTTTAGGTTTCTGTTTTTTCTTTTGTATAAAAGAATATAATGGACCACATTAATGCACATTATCGTCCTGGGCTGAATGTTGGAGAGGGCAGAGATCATATAAAGATTTATTTGACGTAATAGGATGAAAACAGCAGGTAGACCACAGAGGCAGAGGATCAGAGAACAATTCAGGTGTGTGTGTGTGAGTGTGTGTGTGTGTGTGTGTGTGTGTGTGTGTGTGCGCGCGTGTGCATGTGACAGATTAACGCTAAAGTGGATCAGTAAGGGTTAAACCATCTGTGCAGCTTCTCCATCTGCAGCCCTAGTCAACAGTACTAACCACTTAGCGAGGCGAAACCCATCTACACCTGAGCAAAATCCAGTGCATAAACACAGCTCAGTGTCCTTCCACGGAAATCACCTGCCCTGCTTGGCCCAGATTGGAACACATACTTAAAACACAGCTGGACTGTGGAGCGAATTCATTTAACCGTTTGCATTTTAGCACAAAAACCTGCTTCATACACACTAACCAGTGCATTTTAACCGGTCTCTTTCCAGCAATGTGCCATTGTGCATTCTTTTCAGCGTAAAACATGCCTACTTTCAGTTTACTCCCACTTTTTTTTTTTAATTCACAAACACTGTGCTATTAACTTAAAGAGATGTCCCCTCTTGCATGAAGACATCTATCATCGTAACAACCAGCACCGTCTGAGTCCTTAGATGTGCTGAGTTACATTTAAAATGGTTTCTTTGGGCACCGACGCTTCATATAATGTAAAGAAAAAATTGATCTGAGACCATAAGACAGGTCTAAGACTAAGACCATTAGACAGGCGCGAGACCATAAGACAGGTGATGAGACCATGAGACAGATCTGAGAGCATGAGACAGGTGTGAGACCCAACGGCAGCCGCAGGTGAAGGTGATTGGGTGCTGTCGAGCATATTAACACTCTCACCTTTTGATGAAATGATTGATTCTGTTAGGAACTTGCTCGCTTTCGCACATACACACTCTGAGACAGAGCTGTCCATTTTCGGTGTAGCTTCTCAGGCGAATAAAACTTGGAATGGGTTTGTTATATAAAAGTGTGATGCTGCAGTACCGTTAAATGGGTGTAAACCTGACCAGGCACTACAGAAATGTTCACTGCAGGCTACAGTGATCATTTCTACATAAAGCAAAACAGACAACAAAAGTCACATAATTACCGCTGCTTTCACTTGCCAAGCCATTAATCCAACAATAAACGACCTGTACTTGTGTATCCAGATGCTTGAGTCATAAAATCCCCTCGGCTTATCCAACAAATGCATTAAAATACGGGTTTGAAAGCAAAATGAGAACTAAACAGCAAGAGTACAGATACAAAGAAAGAAATGTGCGGTGAAAGTTGCACTATACACATATTTCTCTATTGCAGGAATTGAAATGCAATCTATTATATTCCATATTCTGTTGTTAGATGAATTTGGGCAGCTGTTAGGTTTGTTGAATGTGCTTTTCACCCCTGATTTATCTACTGTTATTCTGTCATAAGACTATTCATGCAAGTAGAAAACAAGAAAAGAAATGGGTTAAACAAATAAACAAACAAACAAAAAGGATGCGGGCAGAAGGACAGCAGGGAGAAGGGATGCTCTGCCTTTGCATTGTGGAGGTCGACACAAAACATTTTGGAGGTTCGGTTTTTCCTTTTTTTTCATGTTTTTTTTGCCCATAAAAATCCACAGGAACTGAAGTGTTTTAAAACAAAATCCTCTCTCAAAGATATTGGTCCCTGTAGGCTGAGTTTAAGCGGCCATCACAGAGGAGAGCGCATGGAGGACATTTTCCCCCTCCCATGTTCAATATTGAACAAAAGCACGACCCCTGTGCCGCACATCCATCTTTAGAAAGGGGGAAAAACACCCCTCCTCTATGGGGAGCTCGTCAGAGCCAGAGGTTGTTCAGGCAGGGAATCTTTTGTTTTATCTTTATGAGTCTTTTTTTTTTTTGAAAGGGTCTTTTTGAGCTCCCTGGCTGGATTATATCATTTTCATGTTAAATTTCCGAGGGGGCATCGGCGCCGCTGCTTGCTCATCCCAGCGTCCGATTTGCGCGGGACGTACTCTATCTCAATGTTGTGTTTGCTGTTTGCCTTTGCCTCTGCTCCAAAGGAAGAGCAGAACAAGGCAGAACAGAACCACACCCAAAAAGGAGATGAAGACCCATGGTGGTGGCGATGATTAGCGTCTTTATATCAAATGGGAACGGGACTGTTGCTCTTGTTCCATTTGGCTCCATTGTCGTTGGGTTGGTTGGAGATAAATGACCAAGGTTTTGTTGGGCTGGTTGGGCCAGTCTGGCGAGTAACTGTGGACGTGTAGGTGGGCCAAAGCGGTGTCGTTTCCACCGGCATTGCTAGCAATGCACACATATGTCCCATTGTCCTGAATCTGAGCGTAGCGCACCCCAAGGTGCCATCCGGGAAAACAGTGAGCCGTCCTATCGTTTTCGTTGTGATGAAACTGTTTTTGTGGGGAAAGCCACATGATGACGGGTGTCGGGTCTCCATCTGCTTGGCAGATTAAAGTGGACGGTGGTGCCTTCGTCAACGAACTTCTGCTGGGGTTTTCCGGTCTCGGATCCTAGACTTTGCGGACACGTGAAGTAAATTGGGTTGCAGCACGTCAGGGAAGTCCTTGAACTCTTTTCCCTGAACCAAACTCGGGTGAGGAGGCAAGTCGGCTGCTGGCGGTTGAAGTTCGAGCCTCCAGCGGCGTCGGAAAAACCCATAGCAGACCGGCAGTCACAGGCCAGCGGGTTGTCGTACAACGCGAGGGTCTCCAGGTTCCCCACTGAATGGAACACAGACTCCTCCAGGGTGCTAAGGGAGTTGCTGGACACATTTAGGACTTTCAGGTAGTTCAGTCCTCTGAAGGAATAGGGCTCAATCATCGTCAGTCGACCGCCCACCAAGTGGAACTCTTGCAGTCTGAGCAGGTCATGGAGCCGGTTGCCTTCGATCATCTGAATAGGATTGTAGGACATGTTAAGGAAACGAAGATAAACCAGGTGCCGCAAGGCCAAATACGGAATTGATGTCAAGTTTGCATTAGTGATCGTTAGGGAGGTAAGATTCAATCCGTACAAGCAGTTGGTGGTCATGGTATCCAGGTAGGGCCAGTTGGCGATCTCCAGCACTTTGAGACGGTAGAGCCGCTTGAAGCTGTAGTCTCTGATGCTGTTGATGTTGAGGTTTCGTAAGCGCAGCATGACCAAGCTGTGCAGGTGCGTGAAGGCCTCTGTCGGGACAGAGGTCAGGTTGCACTTTTCGAGCGTGAGCTGCTCCAGGCTGCTGAGGCCGTGAAACGCCCTGTGGGATATGAAGACAAGGTCATTATCCCCAACCTCCAGAGAGCGCAAGTTGTAGAGGTCCTGGAACATGTAGTCCAGCAGAATTACGATCTTATTTTCACTGATGTCCAGCTTTGTTAGGTTACTGAGGCCCGTGAACACTCCCAGCTGGATGAGCTTCAGCTTGTTGCTGCGCAGTCCCAGAACTCTTGCAGGCCATAGAGGTTGTTAAAGGCCCCTGGCTCAATAGT
>NW_020526579.1:0-34633 GCF_003368295.1 Carassius auratus | reverse complement strand
ATAATATAATATAATATATATATATAATATAATATAATATTAATATAATATAATTTATTATATTTGTATGACCAAAATATAAGCAGACAATGACAAACTGCACACACATGAGATCATTAATCAAAACATTACATTACCACCACTGTGTGGGCAAATGTGACCAATAATAGTTGAATTATGATGAAATGATGCTAAGAATTTTTTGCTCATTACTGATAATGCATGGAGATTATCCTCATTAATGCAAGAATAATGAATGAATTCTTCAATAAAGGAAACCTTTTCCCAAAGTTGATCGTTTTGTCTTTTTTAATGCAAGAGTATGGTTACTCTCTCTTTCTCTGTTTTAATCACCTCTCTGTTTCTCTCTACTCATTGCAGGCATTTTGAAATGATGCCTGAGGGCTACAGATGTTCATCTTTATTTCTCTCTCAGTTAGGCCGTTTGCTTCGCCCCATCAGTGAATGTTTCCCCTGCAGAGCTCATTCCATACGGACTGCCCTCACCACCTCAGAATAAGACTGAAAATCTCAACCATTAAGACTAGCTTCTTGCATTTTCTCTTTATTGGCACACAAAACTGCTACAGCTTCAGTTCTCACAAATGTGAAATCATGAATAAAAGATTAGATCTGAATTTTAGAGCCACCGTATGTGTCTCGTTTCACAATGGCTGCTAGTTTCTTCAAGCTTTGCAGTATTACCCAATTTCTGATGCTCAAGTTGAGTTGCAATGCTAAGAGACAGTGGTTTTTATATATAAGAAAACAACACAAACAATACTTCCTTTAAAAATAAAGGCCTCCAAAAGGAGGGTTTCAAAGCAGTGCCATAGAATCATCATTAATATAAAAAAAAAAAACCTTTCCTGGAATGGAAAGATTCCATGGATGTTCTACATGGAACCGTGGATGCAGTACTTTTAAGAGTGTACTGTATAATTACACTCATTTTCACCCTTTGGGTTGAACAGCAAATGCCAAAAAGCTTAGTCAAAATCCTATACAAATGATCTGAATCTCAACCTTGATTTAGTGACTAACTGCACTTAGTCATCAGCTATCACCGTTTGTCATGAGGTCACTATCAGCATCATTCCTAGCCCGCGTCTGTGTGTGGTGTACTCCTGACAAGTGGGTGTGTTAATGAGGATGTTTTAGTTTTTAAAAAATGTTGCCTTTGTTGTGAGAGGTAGGAATGATGAAAACGGGTCCTTGAACATGAAAGTTGCACGAGATGTCCTCAGGGAATGGAGTGCAAACAATGTTTACCCGCTAGTTACTGTAATTTCATTCTCATAAGCACGGATAGTGTTAAAACATACACATTTGCTCACAACTACACACAGAAACACAGTTGTATGCTGGTAAACTTCAAGTGGGGTTCATATAACCTTTTTGCAGGCCAACAGAGAGCCATTAAATAAAAAAAAAAAAAAGTTGAAAGTTTGCTTTATAAAAAGACAGTTCACTCGCTCTAATCTGAATGAAAGGTCCCTTGTGATAACAATTAACGGCTGAGGCACTAGAGGAGAACATACTATCAAAACATTTTACCTTTTATTATTTAATAGTGGATTTTCATCTCTTTATGTGTATGATTTTGTGTATGTAAGTTTTGCTATCCTCGTGAGATCGTAATTTTAATATTTGCAGAAGGAAAGCTAAACCTAATTAAATCACATTGAAAGGGCATTTCCACCAGGACAAGATTCATTAAGATGTGCATTTAATCACTCATTCTACATTTAGCTGATTTTAAAGACGTAAAATGCTAACTCTGTCATAATTAACAACCCATGCTATGTCGATCATACCTAAACCTTTAGGTCTTTTTCTTCTGTTGAGCATAAAATATATTGTTTGTTAACAATGTACTGCTCGATCAATAGAGACTGGAGTTTGTGAGTTTCAAAAAGGACACAAAAGCATCATACAGGATCTTAAAAGTATGCTATTATACAATGGCTTTGAAGAGACTGAAGTCAAAGTTGTTTTTGCTTCAAATCTTTTAGGCTGTCCTTGAATCATTAATGAGAGAATAAGCAATGCCCACAAGATATTTTCAGTGAATCAGTTGATCTAATTCATTCACAGTATGAACCATTCAGACTACATTGAATTAATTAGATCAACTGATTCAAATGACTCAATAGTCCATTCTCAGCAGACAGCAACCAAGTAAAAAAAAAAAATATATATATATATATATATATATATATATATATATTAGGGGTGTAACGATACGCGTATTCGTATTGAACCGTTCGGTACGAGGCTTTCGGTTCGGTACGCGGTACGCATTATGTACCGAACGGTTCGTTGGACTAATTAATTATATTTGCAAAATAAATAAAAAATTGTGAAATATAATGATATGCGTTCAACAAGGTAGCTCAATAACCCAAACGACGTAACAGGCAACGCCCCTGACACCCCCGAAGAAAAAAAACACACCAACTTTATATGTTATATAGGCTACTCAGTCAGGCGCTCGCTCACTCACTCAGTACGCGCTGAAGGCTCGTTGCAAAATGGCCAATGCGTTTAACAGACCAGAAATATAAGATCCTCCAATAACCAACAGGTCTGGTGTTTGGGTGCACTTTACCAATCGATCGGGGCATCCGAGCAAGCACGGAAATCAAAATGGACTAGTACTGTATTGTATCGGAATTTCCTGAGCAGTACGATACAATTAACAGGCCTGCACGTTATTAGATAGAACAACTGTTATAAATAGAACGTATGCACGGGCAGTTTTGAAAACTCCACCTACTTTGCTCTTGGCATAGTGCAGCCCAAATCGCGTTGTATCTGAAGGGCAACGCTGAGCCCAGGGTCCAGCGCCGCGCATACTGAGTGAGCGAGCGCGCTCTGTAGTGGAAAACGCAGGTTTTAAGAATATGCTTAATGTAATTGAGCCCCGTTACAATATTCCTTCACGAGCTCATTTCAGCCAGACCGTAATTCCTGCTTTGTGCCAAAAAACAAAAGCCCTATAGAGAACCAATTGAGTAAAAACACACTCAATATAAAGAGTTATAGAGTTCCATATAAAAAGTTACATCTTTGTATTTGTTCATAACTACTACAACAATAATATAAAATTTTCATTTTTTTTAATAAGGAGCTGTTTTTGTTTTATACAGTATGCTACTAAGAAAACACCATAGAAGATGGGTAAAGAATAGCTCCATCATTGTTCAATGTAAAAAAAACATACTTTGTTAGTTTTAATAAATATATTTTTTTTAAATCAAGGAAATGTATCTGCCAATTTTTTCTTTTTGCTGTATCTAAAACGTACCGAACCGTACCGAACCGAACCGAGACACCAGTGAATCGTATCGAACCGAACCGTGAATTTTGTGAACCGTTACACCCCTAATATATATATATATATATATATATATATATATCTTATAAAATATAAAAAATATATAGAGAGAGAGTTCAAAACAAAGCAGTTTGTGATATCCTGTTCGTGAACGAATCATTCGATGTAACCGGATCTTTTTGAACCAGTTCACCAATTCGAACTGAATCGTTTAAAATGGTTTGCGTCTCCATTAACTTTTTTAATGTGGCTGACACTCCCTCTGAGTTCAAACAAACCAATATCCCAGAGTAATTCATTTACTCAAACAGTACACTGACTGAACTGCTGTGAAGAGAGAACTGAAGATGAACACGGAGTCGAGCGAGATAATGACTCGTTCACGAGTCAAGAACCGTTTCTGTCAGACGCATCCTATTCATGAACCGAGGAGCTGATGATACTGCGCATGTGTGATTCAGCGTGAAACACAGCGTGATTCTTTTGGTGATTGATTCTGAACTAATTCTGTGCTAATGTTATGAGCGCGGGTAAACCGAAGGCTTGAATCAAGGGCAACCGGTGAACCGTTTTCTTCAACTGGTTTATTGAATCGAACTGTTTGAATGAACTACTGGTGATCCGAAAACCGATTGCAACCGGTTCTTGACTCATGAACGAGTCAGTCTTTTGTTCGTTATCTGGCGAAAAAAGTTAACAGTTTAAGTCATTTGTGGATTAATGCGTATTAGAGACGCGAACCATTTTAAATGATTCAGTTCGATTTGGTGAACTGGTTCAAGAAGATCCGGTTAAATCGAATGATTCGTTCGCGAACCGGATATCACTTAAACTGTTGTGTTTTAAAAAAATCTCACAACAGACACGGAAGAGAAGACAATGCTGAATAAAGTCGTAGTTTTTGCTATTTTTGGACCAAAATGTACTTTCGATGCTTCAAAAAATTCTAACTGACCCTCTGATGTCACATGGACTACTTTGATGATGTTTTTCTTACTTTTCTGGACATGGATAGTATACCGTACACACAGTTTCAATGGAGGGACTGAGAGCTCTCGGACTAAATCTAAAATATCTTAAACTGTGTTCCGAAGATAAACGGAGGTCATACGGGTTTGGAACAACATGAGGGTAAGTTACTAATGACATAATTTTGATTATTGGGTGAACTAACCCTTTAAGGCCACCTGTTATACAATGGGGACAAACTTTCTCCTTTTTTGACCGTGTTTTTTTTTTTTTTTTTTTTTTTTTTTGACTTTCTCCTCTTTTGACACTGATGTAATCATTTTATAATCTCAAACTTACTGTAAGTAAACAGTTGGATGGAAGTGGTCTTCACTATGGACTTATATTAATGGGATTGCTTTTTCACACACATTTAATCCAGTGGAGTTTGGCCTGTAAAGAAATGACTCGTCTTGAGTTATCATTTTAAGATACAGAACACACTAATCAATGCATTTCTAAGCCATAAGTGATTTGAGTCTAACTCGCATCCAAGTGACAAGCCATGGTTTAAATCTGGTCTAAATATAATACTGTAAAAGGGGCTGAATGTTTTTGGAGGATAAATAATCAGATGTGGAGCTTGTGATTTTGGTGGCAAAATGTCAGGTGGATAATTTGTTCAAGGCAGTGGGATGAAAAATAAATAAATAAATAAGTAAATGAGAAAAATGAGCAAAGCCAAACGCTTTGTAGTGAATATGAAATTTACTCAAGATGAAATTTCTATTATATTCTGTCCTGAAAAAAGCCAGTGTTCTACGGGAGAATGATTTTGTTTTATTATACATTTCACAAAGAAATTTCTCAGTGTGGAAAATTTAGTGGCTTTAAGGAGTGCATTACAGGGTGTGACAAATTGAATTTGAGGCATCAACAAATACAGAAATATGCCTAAATCTGTTCCTTGGGGGGCGTGTTCATGCAAATGTATGGTTTGCAAGTCATACAGTCCTATAGCAAAGATTATATGAAGTCAGAGTGTAATGAAATGGAGAAAATGAAATCACCCTGTAAAACTGACTGTCATATTGGGATTAAATATTTCTCTACAATCATTAAAGGATGGTGGATAATTAGTGAGGTATGAGCCAAACCACCGTGCGGTAGTTTTGAACAGTGAACGCTACGGGGAGAGGTAAATGCGCGCAGCAGAAAGTGCAACCACAGCAGATTGTAGACAGCGGAGAGGAAAATGAAACGGCGGCACTGCCAAAACCCTGCAAGAAATGCGGTCAGCTACGGGTGGGAGACTGTCTGGGAGAGAGAACACAAAAACCAATACTGAATGAATTAAAGTGGTCATTTCTGTACATAGGATACTGTATCATGCTTTGCGGTTTGCAGAGTGAAGATTTAAAATAATTGGATCACATCCATTTGATATTTTTTTACCAAGCCAGAACATATTTCTTGTGCATTTTTTTTGCTAAAATATGCTTATGCAGCATTTGAAGATGGGTTTATAATATCCTGACCTGCAGACAATTAAGACAAAAGTAATTATACATACACTATTCTACAAAAATTTGGGGTCGGCAATATTTTTTTATGCTGAAAGACGTCTCATTTGCTCACCAAGGCTGCATTAACTTGATCAAAAATATAGTGAAAATAGCCAAATTTATGACATTTTATTACAATTTTAAATAACTGTTTTATGCATATTATTATATATTCTATACATTTAAAAATGTAATCTATTATGTGATGTTAAAGCTGAATTACTCTTCAGAAATGTTGCGATGAAGAAGCATTTCCTATTATTATCAATGTAGAAAACAGTTGTGTTGCTTAATATTTTTGTGGAAACAGTGATACAGTTTTTATTAAATCAATATTTCAATATCTTTTGTAACGTTTAAAATGATTTTTACTGCCATTTTTGATTCATTTCATGCATTCTTGTTGAATAAAATATAGACCCCTAACTTTTGAATGGTTGTGTAGCTATAATTTAATCTTTTTACAATTCCACATACAATTTGTATTGTATTTATCTTCAGCAAATCTCAAAATGAACATTTTTAATAGTACATTATACATTTTATAATATACATTATATTGTTGATTAAATTTAGATTATATTGATTTATTTTTAATTATACTTTAATTAGACTTATGACTAAAATAGTTTAAAACTAAAATATTTTGTCTAAATAATTGTTTTATTTTTTTAGTCTTGTTACACAGTAATATAAAAAACATGTTGTAATGTTGGAGCCATATTCTATTATTCACCTGCTCCCATTAAGCAGAACTTTCTGCTGTTCTCTCGACAAAAAGTGGCCAAAAAAACATATAAATAAACTATACAAATGCTATATTTACTACTGTATACGCTGTATACACACTAAATTTAAGTGAGCAATCACTCGTTGCTGTGTTGAATATGTTGAATATGTTCCAGTGTGTCATTGAGAACACTATCAACTAGCATTAATGGGTTAATAAAGCTCTACTCTCCACACTATACTCATTAAGGCTCTTTGTGATATGCTGCATTCACCAGCCCTGCTTCAATTCACCATTCACGTTCAAACATAATCACTGCTTGTTTCATATAAATAGCCGCCCCTCATTACATGTTAGCATAAAGCAGAAAAATGGATGTTGACTATTTTATTAGATCCAAAGCTGTTATGTTTACAGTAGAGCCCTTAATTATGACCCAGACCTGGTTTTATAATGTCAGTGGAAGTGAGAGGAGCTATTTATGTGAACCTGCATTTCGTCTTTATTACTGGCTGGAAATTGAAGCATTTAGATGCAACAAGAAGAAGGGACATCTCCTGTGGGTTTCTCTCTCCCCCTCTGATGTACAAGTTTGCTACTTTGCTGAAGAGAACGATTGTCCTTTGGCATTCAGAGAGCATGAACAATACAGTATAGCGTTGAGCAGATGTTGATGACATTTGTGTGTGTGTTGGTGGTAGAGATGGCGTCTAGACACAACGTAATTAAATCTGCCGCTTCAGAACTGCTGGGAAATATGAATCCCTAAATAAGCACCCACAACTGTAGGCAAAACAAAATTGATCTGTTAGAAAAAGAACATCCTGGATTATTACATTATGATTGAGTGCCACGATTGCCACAGTTCCTGCATCTTAACTGAACAGTGGAGGGAACAAGACTGAGCAGCAGTGCTGGGGAATAATTAAGCAAAAGAAGCGACATAACTAACTTGACTTCATTACATTCCAGTAGGCATGTTTTAAGGCCAATAAAAAAATAAAATAAAATAAATACGTCTCTGTACACTGAAAATACACATGCATTTTATCTATTTGCATCTGTAAATTTCAATTGCAATATATATATAATTTTACCAAAAGTGACTTTTTTTGTGACACACAACGAACTTTAAAGTTTTATTCTGAAGAATTTTACATAATGGTTTATAATTGGCATGATTTATATTGCATTTTATTTCTAAACAACTTGAACAGTGAAAAATTAAATAAAATAAATTTGAATTTTATTGCAAATGAATAAAATAAAATTGAATTGTATTGCAATTAAATTAAATTAAATTAAATTAAATTAAATTAAATTAAATTAAATTAAATTAAATTAAATTAAATTAAATTAAATTAAATTAGAAACAGTAGCTTCCACAAATAAAGAAATGGTAGTTAATGCTTTGAAGGAAATGTGAAATTTTGAAGAAGAAATACTGGAAAAGTATTTTTGTAAAGCATACTCCACAATCCATCAATATCATTTTTTTCATTGCTTGTTCTGATTTCTGTTCTGAAAATATAAGATTTGTGCATATTTAATTAGATAATGCCTCATATTACGTTACCAAAAGTTTGACAAAACACAACATCCTCACGACATTATGCATCTAATATGTAGCTTTGGGAAATCTAGATTCATTCTAGTGAATTGGTTCGTTCAGATGCTTCATCTGAATGAACTAAATTCCATAAAAATGATTCACTGATTCAAAACCCTGCTGAGATATTCTGCTCTGAATTTAAAATCTTATTTACTATAGCAAACTGGCTAAATGTTGTCTATTAAATGTGTTCAAAATTTAAATTAATTGTTCTTTTCGTGAAAATGGAAAACCATTTTTTTTTTTTTTTTTTAATATGTTCATATAAAACAAGGGAAAACTGAAATAAATAAATAAATAAAAAAAACCTTAGAAATGAATATAGTTTAAGCTGTTTGATATACTAGACACGTACTTTTCATTTACTGATTAAACTACAAAGTATATGACCAGATGCAATTATAAATACTCAAGTTTCCATAAAATTCACACACTTTTACAGAAATTAATAACTAGCATGTAGCTTAGCAATGTTAATGTTAACTACTGGAGGCGTGTTCCATCTTCGTTACTAACGGTTATTAATTGACTAATAGTCACAATTAAGTAGTAAACAATTTCTTTTGATAGAGAAAAGATTAAAGGGAAAGAAAAGAGGTTTAAAAAAGGAGGAAAGAGAAACATAGCTTACACTGTCAAATCAAACTCCCAAGCCTCCAGCCATAAATACAAGCCTTCTTGTCATGCCTTTGATTAAAACACTAGCAATTTATGAATCTCTTTTCATCCTGTTCATAATTCATTAGACCTCAAAGTAAAAACTGAAAAAATACAGCCTTATCAATATTAATGATATACGAATGCGTTTTGCTTTGAATGCTACTATATCTTCAAGTGAAAACTACGTGGCGTAGTCAGTGAATCTTTAAAATGCATTGATCTCATAAAAAGCGGGAGAGGTTAGTAAATACTACCAGAGGATAAATTAGCCAACAGTAGACTGAGCCAAGAAGAAGACCTGAGAAATCCTTCCAACACGGCCAGCGGTCATAAATGATAGAGGGGTTCGAGGTCCGCACACACATAAGCATAATCACCTTGAAAAATGCTTTGACACTTTCGTAAAAGAGACATCATGAAGACTAACAATGCATAGCTGTAGCAGAAGGTAGAAACGGACGCCATAAATCTTACCTTGCGCTTGTTGTTGGGGCTGACGTACAGATAGCTGAGGATGGTCTTTACTCCCACCTTTTCATTGAGTTTCTCGTAAGTGGTTCCGTAATCTGTTGACCTGAAATGTAATCAGAGGCTTTGATGAGAACCTGGGGAATCAGCCGTTGTAATTAAAGCCTCAGAATTCAAATATGGAACTGTAGCTTATTCATGGCAGCGAAACACTTCTTAAATGTCTAATTTGATTTAAGGAAGGTAATTACAGGTTTAAGGAAGGTTGCAACGATTTTTTTTTTAGTTATGCAGCGGCCATGACCCTGTACATTGCTTTATAAAAAGAGATGGATGAATCGACCTGATCTCAGGATCATAGCTGTTTTACGAGGTGGTGCTTTCATACATATTTTTATAAAGTGTATTTATTATGCAAAATACACTGTGAATTTAATGTTTTGGAAAACCTAAATGCACATAATGTGTGATTGATTTCAAATGTATTATATTTTAATGAATCTATATTAAATGCAATTTGTATTTTTTTTTACCCACATAATTGCACATTCATTGCAATTCTATCTTTGCTGATAATAACTGCGAACACACTACACTTTATATTTATATACACATACACTTATTTATCTAACACACATACTTAGTATACACTTAAATTTTGCACATAATATACATGTACATACATAACTGCATTTTGTAAATATACCTGCCTACAATTGTCAATTTGTATATTGTCATTCACTATCTACTTATTTGTATTTTTTATTCTTTCATTATGTGTTTTATGTTCTGTCGCTGTCATTCTGTTGTACTGCGGAGCTTCTGTCACGAAAACAAATTCCTCGTATGTGTAAACATACCTGGCAATAAAGCTCATTCTGATTCTGATTCTGAAATACAAAAAGGTGTACTTCTCAATGTAAGTGTACTTCTCTTAATGTCAGTTAAAGTTACAGTTAAATATATTTGTAAATACTTTTTTTTCTAATAATGAAGTTGCGATTTAGCATAATTAAAATGCATTACGCCAATCTATTAAAGTGTATTTTAATCAATCACACTATAATGTGTTTTAATAAGGAGTTTCGTAAAAAAATTTAATGTGACTGAATTTAAATTAAGTTAATTTAGTTTTAATGATTTTTAACAATTTAATCTGTGTTAAATTGAAATGACTAGTGTATGTTTAAAACTTTTTTGTTGTTGTTGCCTAGTTTAGTACAATCTAATTCTAAAACAACAACAACAACAACAACATGAATTCTGAATTGCTAAGGAGTGATAAGCATGCAATTTAAAGCATATTATTCAACATCTGCATTAATCTTAATCTACAAACATTTGATAATCTTTGGTTCTATTGTATGCATTTTATGTTAAATTGTCAATAATGGGCCATATGTTACATTTGAGATTCTTGGAAACTCAATATTTGATCTCAATATGAATTGTATGAAAACATATGATTTTCAGAAAATGAAAATACAATATAAAATACAATACAAATGAGATTGTACAAATACATATTTAGCCACCAATTCACCAAAATTAAAAAAATAAAATAAAATAAAATAATAATAATAATAATAATATATATATATATATATATATATATATATATATATATATATATATATATATATATATATATATATATATATATATATATTGCAGTATATATATATACTCATTGCAGTTCATTATTTATATATATATACAGTATTGTTCAAAATAATAGCAGTACAATGTGACTAACCAGAATAATAAAGGTTTTTCGTATATTTTTTTATTGCTACGTGGCAAACAAGTTACCAGTAGGTTCAGTAGATTCTCAGAAAACAAATGAGACCCAGCATTCATGATATGCACGCTCTTAAGGCTGTGCAATTGGGCAATTAGTTGAAAGGGGTGTGTTCAAAAAATAGCAGTGTGGCATTCAATCACTGAGGTCATCAATTTTGTGAAGAAACAGGTGTGAATCAGGTGGCCCCTATTTAAGGATGAAGCCAACACTTGTTGAACATGCATTTGAAAGCTGAGGAAAATGGGTCGTTCAAGACATTGTTCAGAAGAACAGCGTACTTTGATTAAAAAGTTGATTAGAGAGGGAAAACCTATAAAGAGGTGCAAAAAATGATAGGCTGTTCAGCTAAAATGATCTCCAATGCCTTAAAATGGAGAGCAAAACCAGAGAGACGTGGAAGAAAACGGAAGACAACCATCAAAATGGATAGAAGAATAACCAGAATGGCAAAGGCTCAGCCAATGATCACCTCCAGGATGATCAAAGACAGTCTGGAGTTACCTGTAAGTACTGTGACAGTTAGAAGACGTCTGTGTGAAGCTAATCTATTTTCAAGAATCCCCCGCAAAGTCCCTCTGTTAAAAAAAAGGCATGTGCAGAAGAGGTTACAATTTGCTAAAGAACACATCAACTGGCCTAAAGAGAAATGGAGGAACATTTTGTGGACTGATGAGAGTAAAATTGTTCTTTTTGGGTCCAAGGGCCACAGGCAGTTTGTGAGACGACCCCCAAACTCTGAATTCAAGCCACAGTACACAGTGAAGACAGTGAAGCATGGAGGTGCAAGCATCATGATATGGGCATGTTTCTCCTACTATGGTGTTGGGCCTATTTATCGCATACCAGGGATCATGGATCAGTTTGCATATGTTAAAATACTTGAAGAGGTCATGTTGCCCTATGCTGAAGAGGACATGCCCTTGAAATGGTTGTTTCAACAAGACAATGACCCAAAACACACTAGTAAACGGGCAAAGTCTTGGTTCCAAACCAACAAAATTAATGTTATGGAGTGGCCAGCCCAATCTCCAGACCTTAATCCAATTGAGAACTTGTGGGGTGATATCAAAAATGCTGTTTCTGAAGCAAAACCAAGAAATGTGAATGAATTGTGGAATGTTGTTAAAGAATCATGGAGTGGAATAACAGCTGAGAGGTGCCACAAGTTGGTTGACTCCATGCCACACAGATGTCAAGCAGTTTAAAAAAACTGTGGTCATACAACTAAATATTAGTTTAGTGATTCACAGGATTGCTAAATCCCAGAAAAAAAAATGTTTGTGCAAAATAGTTTTGAGTTTGTACAGTCAAAGGTAGACACTGCTATTTTTTTGAACACACCCCTTTCAACTAATTGCCCAATTGCACAGCCTTAAGAGCGTGCATATCATGAATGCTGGGTCTTGTTTGTTTTCTGACAATCTACTGAACCTACTGGTAACTTGTTTGCCACGTAGCAATAAAAAATATACTAAAAACCTTGATTATTCTGGTTAGTCACATTGTACTGCTATTATTTTGAACAAGACTGTATATATATGTATATATATATATATATATATATATATATATATATAATGAACTGCAATGAGACTCAGTTGGATGAAGAAAAATAATAAATTAATGTATTATGAAATTCATTATTAGTTGTACTTTTATTTTGTATAACAAAATTATATAGCACTTTATTTAAATAATTTAATACATCTAATCCAAAGTTTTATTCAGTTTCAACCTTTTTTATCCACATAAAGCAATTAGGATCTATCATTTCATTTTATGTAATGAGCTTTCATTAACTCATATCTTATCAAAACTTGTTGATATAGAATTTAATACTTTTTCACATCAGCAAATATTTAGATTTAGTTAAAAAGCAATTTCTGTAAGTAGACCCCCTGCCAGCCCATCATCCTCATGCCCATCGGTATTCACACAAAATGTCAGCTTTTAATTAAACTTACAGTATGGCGGAAGTTAAAGAAAAGAGACCATCAGTCAAAGCTGAGGGAAGACACACAGAGAGTTTTATCTCAGGAATCTGTCATTTTTAATGTTAATGAGACTTTGCTAACTGACTTTTCATTTTCAACATTCAACATCCTGAGTTCTGTATTCTAGAAACTCAGCAGTTTCTCCATGATACAATACCAGTTCCAAATAAAAAGTACAGGCCAAAAGTAACACTGGCTTCTTTTTTTTTTTTCTTCGACTTTATTATTATTATTATTTGTCAGAATATCAATAAGCCACTATCGGTGAAAAAAAAAAAAAAGAAAAAGAGAATAAAATCCAAGAGACAGACTAGGTCAACACAACAATGTTCAATAACAGGAGCATTAAACAGAATACACAAAGACAGCTGGTCAGGATTCCATTAATCCTACAAATAAGACTTCACAAATGACCGCTGAAACAAAGGGAGCATTTAACGGTTAACTAATGAGCTCTAAATGCAACACAGGTGTGTAGTTACTATGGGAACAAGCTTTCGGATAAACAGGGAATTCCAGAGAGGATGCCCTCTGTTGACTGTTAGGGGAACAACAGACACTTCCCTGACATCTACACAAACAAACACAGCCATTTCAGAGGATACAGCTGTGTTGCTCTGGTGCTATATGTAGCATTTGTTGGTTATTAACTAAATATATGTCATTTTCTAGGCCCGGGAAGGTCCACTGAGATGAAATTAAGGTTCTCAGCATCGTAAACAGAGCAAAAAACAGTCATTTGGCTCTTTTATCTCATCGATTTACAACATACCCAAGGCCCTTTCAGTTCAGTGCTTTAATGTAAAGCACAACGACAAAAAAAAGTCCTGCCGGTTTGCTATACATTGCAGACTGAAAAACAAAATGACTTGTTAAACATGGGTTCACAAACGTTTATCAGGATGCTCTTGGAAATTTTAATAAGTTAATTAAATCTTATTAAGACAATGCAAATTGATCTAATGACATTGCAATAAAGTTCAGTTTTATATATAGGGGAGAACCGGGGTGAAAGTAACACGGGACGAAAGTAACAAAGCGATTTTCTCCGAGCCTCTTTTGCATTTGCATTCCCAGCTATGACAGCATGTTCAGCATGCAATCCTTGACGGAGCTAAGAAATATCATGTGATTTCCTCATCGTTTCCGGAAGTTAGGTCCTGTTTTCGAGTACAAAAAGTAAAGTAATTGTTGAAGCGGTAATTTTTTTTTATTAGTCGTGTTGTTTTTCTTGTTTCATGTGTCAAAGTAATGATCAATCTACAGATTATTTAGTGCTATAACACATCCTAAAGTTTGCATTTTCAAATTTTTTTAATATAAAATTAAATCGAGTTTAAATGTCAGGAGTTCCTGTCGGGACAAAAGTAACAGTTGTTACTTTTGTCCCGCTACAGTCACAAAAAGTATTTATTTTGTTCCAGTGCAAGCTATATTGTGAATTTCTGTGTCTTGCATCATTTCTTACAAATGTTTATGTCATATTATACCAAAAGAATATGTCTTAGTGAGGGTCAGAAAGACAGACAGAGGTCTGGTTTTATCCAGATGTTTTTGAGAGGGTGTTTCTGGACATAGAGGAACATCACTCTCTGGGCAGCTGCTACATCACATTTATATTTAGGTTTTAGCCATATCTTAGCCTTTACACCTCCACCTGTGAATTTGCAGTGTTTCCAGATGTTTTAATGCACATTTTCAATTTATGCATAAAAACAACTGGATGGAAACATAAATAGTCCTGTTTAGAGTTTTTTTATTATGCTAATGTGATAAAAAATTTATATTGTGCATTCTGTAGAATTTTTTTATTATTATATAAAAATACATTGAAATTTACAATAAAAAAAAATACAGTCAGGTTTTAAGACATCTGATGAAACAAACTTAAATTTTAAATGAAAATATGAAAATGTAATTTAATATTTTTTTTGCAAAGATAATGGACAAAATATGTTTGCAGTTATTTATTAACAAGGTCACAATCAGGTATACTTAAGAGAAATAAGACTAACAGAAAACAATCTAGCTTATATTGTTGTGTTACTTTTGACCCACCTGTGTGTTACTTTCGTCCCAACCGATGGGGTCGAAAGTAACAATGTTCAACTTATGTTCAAAGTGAAATTACTTTTACACTACTTGTACGGCGGTTTAGCCACATCACAGAAACAACAACCATGTGTCATGACCAGAAATCAAGCTCAGGCCATGACCGTGAGGTCACTTGAGGATGATAAACAGCAACACGGTTAAACTAAAAGGATACATTCCAAGTACATAATGTAGTTTTGTGACTATTCTAAGAATTTGAAAATAAAATAAAGCAGTTGGCATACACTAAGTGTTCAAAAAAAGAATTTTGTTCCAGAATAATGTGTCGACCTTCAGAATCCCAGAAAGAGACGGTCGCCTCATTACAGATCAGAAAGATCCAATTGAAAGCTGTTTTTGAAATGAAAAGCACTTTTCGTTTGCTTGTTTTAGACTAGCGGTATCTGCACACTTACATAAACACAGTGTGATAAAGAAAGAGAGAAGGAGAGATATCCAACAAACGGTTGTTTACATTCCCTGTTATATGAAATGTTGAATATTGACAGCATTTGAAAATAGGCTGCGGTGAAGATGTGGTGAGTTTTATAAAATATTCATACGTTCATCTGTGTGCTAATGTGAAACTTGTGTTCGGTTGAGACCTGACATTTTTTAAACATGTTTTTTCGGGGTAGAACTGCCATTTCAAATCTATTTTAGAAGAGCAACGTCTTGCCAACTCGCACACAGACGACGCAAACACACGTACTTCAGAGAATCAAAATATCTACTACCACTTTAAAAGTGTGCAATCAAACGTCCAACCGTAAAAATAAAAATGTTTTGGATGTTAAAGTTTTACAAACCTCATTTGACTTGCAGTTTGATAAAGCCAGAGAACTGCAGTGCTATTCTTACATCTTTAAAAACACTTACTACATCATCTTTTTATAACAACCTTTACATATTTTTTTTCCCGCTTCTCTTTCAAAATTGTAGCCTAAAGCTGTATTATAGCCCAGCAGCGTTTTTCCCCTGTCGACGTTTGACCTTGGACCATTTAGAGTTCTCATTGCTACATTAATACATTAAAAGCATGCAATTTCTAATATCCTGCTTTGAAGAGGATTTGTTCAAATATTAAGTTCACTTCTAATGTTAGTCCATGTTTCTTGCATCAACAATTTAATTGAATCCATTATTTCACAAGCTTTAATTGCAGAATGCAAAATCAGTGTAACATTGGTTGATTGATCAATTAACTGATTGGTTGTCATTGGTTGATTGGTTGATTGTAATCAATATTATGCTGTAAACGGATCTTAAACGTGTGCTGAACCTATACTTTCTTTGAATGCCTTTCATTGTAAAACTGATCAGTTAATTCATATTAATCAGTATCTTGACTTGAATAAAAGCAGTTGATTTAGGTGTTACCATACAAAGCACATTTTATATTATTTGACAAAACCCTTTTTACAATGCATTTTTCTGAATAAATGAAGGAAATTTGCAATGAAGAAATTAACTAATCTTTTTTTTTTTTTTTTTTTCACCAGCATAGACATGAGGCATGAGGACACAAGGCTGTATAATTTGTGCCTATGTGCATTAATCAAACCTTCTTTCATACTCAAAATTACATTTCATAACCAGCACCTCAATAAGAGCAGCTATCGCACTGAAGCTTTGTTCAAAGCCAACAATGTCATAAATTAAGTACTTACCAAGTACTTTTTGTTTTTTGCTCTCTCTCTCTCTCTCTCTCTCTCTCTCTCTCTCTCTCGGTCTTGTAAGTATTTAAGGGTACTTGAGGCTAGTACTTTTTTTTATAATACTATTTAATGATTTTACAAAGACTCCTGGTTTCAGAAATAGCACTTTTTTGCTGCCCATATGTTTACAGTGTTTCACTATTCACTATACATACTACTATTCCAAAAACAGTTTACAGTACCTACATTCTAGGAAGTGACTTAGTTCTTTATAACTTCCCATGAAAGTTTAATGATCTGCCATGGAAGGGATTTGACTACATTCATTAAAGCGCTCCTGAATTTATCTACTCGGGTGAAGGGGAAATAATTGTCTTGAAATATGCAGATATCATGAGGGGACACTATAGGATGCACGTGACCTTTAATATGGCCTAGGTTATTAAATTACCATCGATTAGAGAAGCTTTTACACTTACAATATACTACTATACAGTACTGTAACTATACACAGATACTATGCACTTACATGATAACCTGTATAAGGTAGAAAGCACATCATTCAGAATATTTAAAGATGCAATTCACAGAATATCAGTCTCAAAATCACTAGAAATTATGCACATTTTTTCATACATTTACACATTTGTATCCATTGCACACTTAATACATTATATTATATTATATTATATTATATTATATTATATTATATTATATTATATTATATTATATTATATTATATTATATTATATTATATTATATTATATTATATTAACCAGAATATATAGCTAAAAAATACAGCAATAACAGTATATTGTAAAAATATTACTACAATAACTTTTTCTTTTTTACTATAATTTACAGTGCAATTTACTCCTGTGATGGCAAAGACACATTTCCAGCTTTCTTATTATTAATAAAAACTGAAATTAACTTTGCTGTTATTATTGTGAAAACTGTGATACTTTTATTCAGGATTCCTCAAAAGAACAGTATGTATGGATTTTTCACTTTTCAATTAATTTGATGTATTTTTTGCAGAATAAGTATTCAATTATTTCTCAAAAAGAAACCGTTTAAACAGTTTACTGTATATATTTTGACAAATGTAAAAGTGTTGTTTTGACACGGATGTGTTTCAGTCTTGACCTACATGGATAAATAACCCATTTTTCATAATGAAATATATAGGTGAACCTTTAAATGATGAACTGTAGAGCATGCACACACACACACACACACACACACACACACACAGGGCACACATCACTGCAGAGCACTCACTCACACACAGACTCACATAAAGGACAGACATAATCTAGAAATCTAATTATAATTTCCCGTTCATCTTAAATGATTGGGTAGGTAACTACACTCCATACTGCCATGTAATGAATAACCCTCTGGTTACCAGCATATTTTATGCAGGGTCACTAACTTCATTACTGAAATGCTGGGTCAACAGCAAAGCTTTGTCTTAGAGTGAGAGATTGCTGAACCAATCAGATTTTTTTTCTTTGTTATGAGCTCAGCTGGATCTTTTCCTATCCTGCTATATTACAGAATGTTTGGCCAATGCATTTCCGATAGAAGCTCCCACTTCCCAAGCTAAAGGGCCACACAGTCTGTTAAGCATCTCCACTCCAATCTGCTGCTGGTAGAAGCTGCCAGATCTGGTGATTTGAGGCCAATTTGACCATTTGTTTGATGCTAATAGAGCTTTAGATAAGTGGAAGTTAAGAAATAGCTCACCCAAAAATACCCGTTATCATACATGATAATGTCAATTGAGTTTTTACAAAATAAGATGTTTTGAAGAATGTTGATAACTGCTTTTGGTCTCATTGACTTCCATAGCATTGTATGTCCTTACAATGGAAGCCAGTGGGATCTGAGAACCATCTAGTTGCCAATATTCTTCAAAATATATTTTTGGGGTTCCAATGAAGAAAGAAATGCATACATGAATGACACGAGGATGAATAAATGATGACATCATTTTCATAAAAGAAAAGATTTTAAGAAGTACGCTGGCAACCTAACAGTTTAGAGTCTCACCATCTTCCATAGTATTTTTGTCCTTTCTATGGAAGTCAGTAGGATCCAAAACCATTGATTGCCAACATTCTTCAAAATATATATATATATATATATATATATATATATATATTTTTTTTTTTTTTTTTTTTTTTTTTTTTGGTGCCTGCCACAGGAGAAACAGGTTTGAAATGGCAAGAAGATTTTTTACTTTTTGGTTAACTGTCCCTTTAAAATGTTCAATATTATCTCCATTCAAGCAGCGCTAATACACATGCGTTATGTCCAGTCAGATCAATGAGCTGTGCAATGGAGAGGGAATAAAAACAATCAGCGACAGACACGCCATTAATCAGCTAATGTAGCTTCATCAGACTATTAATACAGAGTTGATTTAAAAGTCACAACGCTGGACGTGTTTGTACTGTCACGCTGCTTAAACAAACACAACTCCAGAGAGAATATGAGAAATTTTAAAGCACAATGTATTTATCTGTTTCTCTCTGATGTTTGTGGAGCTACCACAGGGACACTGTATCCCATAATTTACACAATGTATAAATTGTGACAGTGAACTATTTTATCTACTTGCTTGAATAAAAGCTTTAACAATTTCAGAAACAAACAGTCACAAAGGTATATTACATAGCAAGCTAGTAATACATTTCAGCATGAAACTGTATTCTTACCTCCATAAGGAGCTCTCTGTGACACTGCCCAGATTGAAGTCATACAGTTTGGTCAGCATGAGAATCACCTGTAGTACAAGAAAAAAAAAAAAAAAATTCATTTTATTTTGTCTTGTTTAGTTATTATTTGTGGGTAGGGTCTAAAATGTCAATCCTGTTACCATGATTTTGCATTAGTAAATAACTGGCAACTGAAAAGTTCATTGAAATATATTTGATTGCATTGATTTCTCTAAGAAGTTAGTTGTAATTTCACAACCTTGAGCACAAGGCTTGTTACATTAAATTGCAAAACTGTAAACCCTGTTAACCTTCTGAAAGCATATTTACTGTATATGTTTTCAGATGAAACGATGCAATTTAGTAAAACTTAAATGCATTATTTATTTGGCAGAATGCTGTATACTGTATAAATTCACACAAAAAGTTCATTTTCAAGTTCAATTATCTTAGATTAATATATAAGATTAATTAAGCATATCTCAGATCATGTAATTGGTTACAATTTCATTCATTACCATAAAAAAAAAAAAAAAAAAAAAAAAAAAAAAACATTTTGCCCCAATTACATTTGTTATTAAGCACTATGTTGTGACAAATTAAGCAGTTAATATGACTGTAGATCATAAAAGCTGCACACATGACTTTAAAATAGCAAAATGCTATTTAAAGTCATGTTAGATGAAGTATTGCATGCCACAATCATGTCAGCTTCTCAAAAACATTTCATATACCCACATATAGTTGTGTTAGGCAGATTCCTTGGCAGCAAAAAAAATAAAAAATAAAAAAATAAACTAATTTTGGAATTATTTTTCATGCATAAAAAAAAAAATCAACAAATCATCTCTTAGCACAAACGTCCACATACAATCTGAATCAGAACTATCATTAAATTACCCATTCCGTAAACTGCTCAATAAATCAGCCTAAAACAACCTCAAAATGCACAAATCCTCACATCTTCTTTTCATCTCAGCATATAACACCATTAAATGATGCATCAGGCTTCCTCCTTGACACCCTAATAATTCATCTCTTCATTACTTAATCATATCATGCTGAATCTATCTACATCGCTGTAAATATCCTTTATAAAATTCTTAAGGTGCACGAGACTGTGCTAACTAGGTCAGTCAAATTCCTCCAGGAAAATTAGAGACGGGAAAGAGAGGAAATTCATGCCTAGAGCGGAAAAAAAGTAGACTCATAAACTTACAATCTATTTATGCTCCAAGAAAGAATTCATACCTATATGAACTCAAAGCCTCTTGAAGAAGCACTGATCATTACAGGGGGAGGAGTTCATTGAGTCTCTCAGAAGTTATAGTAACAAGTGTGTGAAAAAAAAAGGACAAAATATATATATGTATATATTAACCACCTGAAAGCCCCTCAATCATATAGAGCACTTTTTGAGTCAAAATGTTATCATTTGGGTGTTAAAATTTTTTATTAGTTTAAACATTCACTCAAATCATTTTAGGATGAAAACAATGAACTATAATATATTGTTTTGTGAATTCTTTAAATGCAAACCTATTTTTATGTTATACAGCTTCAAAGGGCAGTCAGAAATGACCATATCATTAAACTTTCAATGTGTTCCTCAAGGCTAAACTCATCAAAGTCTTTAGTCTACTAACATGCAGGCCTGAATCCAGCGTTAATAAAACTGGTTCAGTGATTCCAGCCCATTTCAAACAGGGCTCCTGCGTGTGAAAAAAAAAAAAAAAAAAAACCTGCTGAGAGATAAAAGGGTGAAGAACCATTTAAACAGAAGAGTACTCTGGGAAAGAAAAGTAATGGTGAAATCCCTCTTCAGCTCAAAGAATAATGCAGGTCTTCATGTAAAACAGACAACAAATGTAAGGCTATGGTGGATTTGTTCAGAAATATGGGGAGCAACCTGAACTGCTGGGATCTCTTGTAGTATTTGGAAGCTGCCCTGACATTTACATACAGTTCAGTAACGGAGAGCAAAGCACCAGAGCACTGCTCAACATCACGAACAGCTCGGCAGGCAGAAACCATGTCTGGAGCTAGACAATATGGCATTTAATGGCTAAATCAAAAGTTTAATTTCAGTTTCAGTTTCAGCCATACACTAAAAAGATTTTGAGTTGGTTAAAAACCTTTTAAAAAATGCAGTAACAATAATAATAACAATCCATATTAGTCCATATTATTATGCTATTATTGTTTAAATTTTTTTTTTTTTTTTTTTTTTTTTTTTGTGGTTAGATGCATGGGAACAAGGGGAACAAATAAATCATAGTGATATGTGTGGTGCAAAAGAACTCAGTTTCTTCAGTGAAGCATGCTGGTGATAGAATCATGAAGTGTGCTTTTTCTTGTTAACATGGAGAATTCATGTCGTTAAAAGGGGGGAAAAGTGAACAATGGATGGTGCAATACACAGGAAAACATTGCAAGAGAAACTGCCTCAGTCTGCTGGAAACCTTAAAAAAAAAAAAAAAAAATCTTGCTTGGACAATCTCAAACACTTAATTTGAAAATTAAAAGAGTTCAAGAAGAAAAAGGCATATCTCTAGTAACGAGCCAGTGTGTAATTCAACAAAAAGTCAGTAATGCTGCATAAAATTATTTTTTGCTTACTTCAGTTATATGCCTCATTTCCATAACACCACCCTTGAAAGACAATGTTAGCCAATCAGATGTCAGCATTTCTGAACGCACACAATGATTGACAGGTAGGAAGCATTTCTGATTGGCTAAAAAGTGTGGGTCTTCTATATGCTGCCTTTTTTCTTTATTTTTTTCAGTGATATATGTCATGTAGTTGGGAAGCATTATTATATTTTTATATTTTTATGATGTGAAATAGAACATATTTTAATATAAAACACACACTCACACACACACACACACACACACACACATATATATATATATATACACACACACACACACACACACACATATATATATATATATATATATATATATATATATATATATATATATATATGTAATGTAAGACACACAATTCAGTAAAATCAGACAATTTAAACAATTTTGTAATGAAATTAAAACATTAGAAACAATGGTTACTTTTCTTTTTTTCACAACCATTAAATCTGAAAAAATGACTTTAATACTGCTGATGCATGTTTCTGTGAGTAATGAGTCTAAGCTGTTTACATGTTGAGACCTTTATTCTGATTAAGTTTCCTTCATTTACAAAGGCTTTGGCTTGATTCTCTCTGCATTTTGATCAGGCTTATTAGACACTTCACTACAGTGCTGTTCTGAACACCTTATTAAATCAAGTATTTTCTTAAATTCTAGTTATGTACGCTGAATTATGGAAATATTTACAGAGAAAACAACACTGGCACATAATTAGTTGAAATAACACTGAAGTGTGACTTTAAAAGGTTTACATTTGTTGGAAGGACATACATTACCATCCAAATCTTTTTAATCAATGTATAAATCAACAATATATGAAGAACTGAATGCTGTAGGGTCCCTGTCAGAGAAGTCATGTAAGGGATGCTGAACTTTAAAAAAAAATGTTTATTTATTTTATTAAGCTGTTTATTTTATATATATATATATATATATATATATATATATATATATATATATATATATATATATATATATATATATATATATATATATAATTCTAAATTTTCAGGAAATTTTCACCTAATTTCATTTTGGATTAACTATTCCTTTAATATTCAAATAAAACACTGCATTTGGTATAAAGCATGTCTGTTTTTGTGAAGCAGTCAAACAGAAACCAGTGTTAAAGTGTTTGTGGGTAGTGTTTTGGATGGATGGTACTGGGCCATTCTCTTGTATTAAAGGGGAGAAGATCATTCCCACTGAAAAATAATGCATTGCACTAGAACAGGTGTTGTCAAACGAAATTATCCCAGCGTCGAACAGCGAGAGCAATTCGGCAACAATTTCACATGTGGGAGAGAGGCGTAAAACATATAAGGCTGTCCCCATAAAAATCCCCATCTTAACAAATAGTGACATGCCCCATAGCTTAGCATTGCCAGGACTAAATTGTCCAAGTCGAATTTGTTCTAGTTTATTTTCCTCCATAAAACTCAAGGTACTGTCTCTATACACCTAATTTATAACAGACACGTCATTTGGCCACAGCTGAGGAATGTTTGGAGGGAAGAAACCCTATTAACTAATGAAGAAACAATTATATACAGCCGTATTCGAACAGGATTAATTTTACACAGGGAAGCGAGGAAATGTAATAACTACCACAGCTCCTCTGTGATTTTAATCCTGTCCGAATTGGGCATGTCATTGATTTTTTTGGGGGAAGAATTACACTCTTTTGCTTACTAAAAAATGCCCTGAAGAAATACCCACCATATTAACCCACCATATGTAACCGAGACGTTCTCTTTCAGTCGGTCGCTCTCGACGTCATGTCGGTGACCAACGAAATTGGGACGTGATATCACAATTCGTCGGTCACCGACGTGACGTCTCTGTTCCGTCCTTCAGGAAACGAGAGTTACCATATGTAATCGAGACACAAACTAGACCTACATGAAATTATATAAATATAAAAAGCCTACAGAAGCATTTTTGCTACAATTTAGAATGCCTGGAATATTTCGTTTTAGTAGACTAATAAATCAATGTGCGTGCACTCTTTGTGTGATTTAACGTCAGATTGCACATCATTACATTGCACCTACCATATTATCGATGCTGAATTGCACACCCCTGACTCGACTTGAGTAGAAAATAAAATCATCTGCGGCTGTGCGCAGCGCACACTTGTTTGCACATGAGCAAAGGTGTTTTTATGAGTCTAACTTGCAAACGCCAGACCACTGATTTGCCAAACCTGCTCTCTTGCAGGCTGAGTTCTTCTGACTATTTTGTAGTAAGTAACGAATATGCTTAGGGGAAATGTATCGGAGTAAAAGTATACATTTTAATTAGGAAATGTAGTGGAGTAAAATAAATAAATAATAATAAAAAAAAGTACAGATACTCTTAAAAAATACTTAAGTATTGTAACTAAGTATTTTTACTTTGTTACATTACACCACTGCCCGCAATTTCTGGACCTTGATCGTGTTAGGACCCTTGCTGTCTGTGGGAGAGTTAGAGAACTCTTGGATTTGATCAAAAATATCTTAATTTGTGTTCCGAAGAAAAAACAAAGGTCTCACCAGTTTGTAACGATGTAACAAGTAATCAATGACAGAATGACAGAACTCTGCGTCCCAGTGGGCATAATATTTATCCTAAATAGTTTGCGAGATTTGAATAAGTGTGTCCCAAAGCATAGTATGTTAAAACAGTATGTCAGAAATCCCTGGAAAGTCTTATATTGAAGATCTTAAATGGCTTATATTGGCAAAAATCCAATAACATGAATAAACAGAACTATAAACATGGTAGATGTAACCTATCACAATTCATTTACATGTTAGTATGAAGTTTGCTTCCTCTTCTACACACTAAAAAGTATCTACTACTGCACAGAAAGAGTTCACACTTTTAGGGCATCGTGGGATGCAGCACAAATCTCGGGTCAGAGTTTGGCTGGCCCAGTGAACCCCTGCTGGTGGATGCTGTAACTACAAGATCTTGACTTTTCTCCTCACCATTTCCAGAGCTCTGCCTGTAACAGAGACAGGTGTGACTCTCCAGACTATTTCAGCGACATCTGTCAGGTAGTATGGACATTTTATGCATGACATTCATTATAAAGTATCACGTACAGTACCTCTAACTTGTCTTTCTACTTCTTTCTTCTGTTGAAGAATTAGGCTGAATTGATCCCTGCTCTCTCAAAAACCTGTGGCTGTTTCGGTTGTTTACTTTTAGATGCATCGTCCTTCAAATGTTTGTTTCTGATTATTTGATAGAAAAAACATGCAAATTATATAGCATATACTATGACATTCAAAGTTTCAGGGAATTTAGATTATAGCCTTGCACAATCACACAATATAGCAATCTTGTAGCCCCTACTGTGTAATATACTTTTCTGTATGATAAACAATTGTTTACATTTTATTTGCCATTGGCAAATATTTTTAACATTAGCATTTTTCTCAAAGAAAATGATTTGATATTTTGTCACAGCAAAATTCATGACTTTTTGTCTTGATAGTCTCCTTATGAAAAATAGTTTAACAACTCATCAAAAATCGCACATTTTGAAAAATAGTAACCACTGCATTATTGCAGTATTGTATTATAAAAAATGATGATTTTATGAAAAACTCATTACAAAAAAATAAAAAACATAGGTAAATAAAGCTGCATTAACACATATTTTAAATGTTTTGTAATTGTATGCTTTATATTAATTTCACTAATTTAATATGCTCTTTACAGTTATTTATTATTATTATTATTATTATTTAATATTATGTGCTTATAATATTATAATATTATCTTTACTATCCCTAATTAGGCTGATTATTTTGTATTTCAAGCTCATATTGAACACAAACTATGACTTCAAAACAGGCAATACAATTTCACATGCGTATTACATCATTTCCAGTGGCATATTAACTGTGTTTATGTTGTGTCTGTGTGTGAGGTCAATTTCTCATCCCTGGACGGCATCTTTTACAGCAGAGCGGTAAACATTAGATGAAGAATGGTGGGCCCTTCTGTCTCTTACATATGGAGAGTGTTGTAGGTGGCCTTGCTGTTGCCAGCTCCTGTCAGATTAAATCCTCCCGCAAGCGTACAAATGTCGTGTTACACAGCTTGTCAATTAAACCTAGCAATGCCTCTCAGTGCCAGTCAAATAGATTCACCCATAATAATATACTGATGGATTTCTGGGTGAGTTCAGTGTTACTTTGTGAAAGCCAGTTGATGCTATACAAAGATACTACACAGATGTTGACAATATTTATATTTAACTTTTATTTCATTTAATTTTATTTCATGTTATATAAAATGTATATAATTTTAGTAGTTTTAGTTAACAATAACAACATTAGTATATAAGACTTTTCATCTTGTAGTAAAAACAAGATGGTGACATGTCTCATATAAAAATGTATAAAAAGGAAGCGGTCCAGTAGAACTGTTGTGAAAATCTGAGATGAACTTGGTACAGAGGGCATGAAGGGAAAGCCAGAGAAAGAGCAACTGTAGGCCCAGAGGTGTGGAGCCAGATGGTCATGGATTAAATGTCAGTACAACTGCATCACACTGTTCCAGGAGCTTGAGGACACTGTGCTTGCATTTGAGAAAAGATTTCAGCACCAGAGAGCAATGGTGGATTTATGACAACCTGCAAGTCACAATACAGTCACTGGCCCTTTTGTCTTAAATGGACAGTTCATCTAAAAATGACAAATCTGTCATCAGCATCACATCATTTCAAACCTGTATGACTTTATCTGTGAAACACACAAAAAATCTTAGTGTTTTTGTTGCCCTTTCCATGAAAGTCAGTGGGGTCCAAAGTATTGCATCTCACAGAAAGAATAAAGTTGTACAGCTTTGTATGACACGTGAAGATTAAAATTGATGCTGTAGCAGGTCTCTGAGTATATTATTTGCTTTACTCATAGCTGCCAGCTTGCAACTCTTTCTCTCACTTTTTGGTGCTTGTCCTTGGCTTAAAAAACCAAGGACTAAAGTCCCACAATAAAACTCCCTCTCACAGAGGCACGAATTAACAGCACTCACCATCTCCTGTGGATCTGGAGGTCACTGTGTGAATGCACAGAGAATACTGAACTCAACAGCAAAGCAAACTGACAGATAGGGGTATTTTACTGATGCCAAGGCACAACACACACATACAGTGTAAACCAACAGAGTAAGAGCTGAAGTTCAAGTATAATGTGCATATCTGAGTGCATTAGCAGGTGTTTTTGCTGAACGCAGGAGTGAGAAAGAGCTGTTTGAGTGTGATGCTGTTACCCTGACTGGGGAATCACGTGGAGGAACAGTGGGATGAGAAGAGAAGAGGAGAAGGAGCTGTTGCATTGTCTTATGACAGCAGGAAGAATCAATCCCTAGCAGCGCTTGTTAAAACACTGTGGTGAAAAGAGCTGTTGGCTGAAAGTACTCAAAGGCAGATCATTGTGGCTAAGATTTACTGAATTGATGGAAACACATGATGGATTTCATTGCCACTGCTTTCAATAACAGTTCTTGATTAGTTTATTGATGAACTGAATGACTGTGTTTTTTTTTTGTGTGTTTTTTTTTGCTGATCTTTTGGTTAATGGATTTTGTTCGGTCCCAAAAAGTGTGTGAAACTATATATATATATACACACACACACACACACACACAGTATTCCTGTAGCTCAATTGGTAGATCACTGCAATATCAAGCGCAAGGATGGGGCTTCGATTCCCCGAGAACACATGATCTGTGTAAACTGATAGCCTGAATGCACTGTAAGTTGCTTTGGATAAAAGCATCTGCTAAATGCATAAGTATATATAAAGTGTAACACACACACACACACACACACACACACACACATATATATATATATATATATATATATATATATATATATATATATATATATATATATATATATATATATATATATATATATATATATTGTGAAGAGTCAGCTGCCTCCTCCCTAATTATCATCAGCACCCCGTCCTAAATCGTCGCCCTTCATCAGGCTCCCGACAGGAGAGAGAGCAGTAAGTTGTAGTCCAATGCGATAACACAACTATTATATATAACTGCTATACTTGGCATTTTCAGTAGAAAATGTAATCCTCTCTGGGTTAAAACGACCAGAACACAACATGCCAGTTAAAAATAAAAGCAGCTCTGGTTAGCATAATAGACATCTTTCAAAAAATAACTTGAACGTTTTAAGTGTGACTTATAATCAGAGTATAATTCCCTTGGTGGCCTGACCTATAAATTCACTGTAAAACTTTTGGAAGTTGTTATAAAATGCTTGTGGCATAACAGTGTTATATATACATATGCTGAGTTTTAGCCCTTAGGTCTATTTTCTCTATAAAGTAGAACCAAAATTCAGATATTTTTTTTTCCTCTCCAAAATTCAGTCTCAAAAGCTGGAAAAGATTTAATCTTCCCACACAACTTGTCAAGTGTGCTCCATCTCACTATATGTTGACAGCATCTTAAACTTACAGTCTTCTGCTAATTCAAAGAGATATATGTACATTCAGAAAGTGAACAAGCATCGAGCTGCTCAACATAAAAACTGTAAATACATAATTAGCGGAGAGAACCCGTCTTTCATGCTAAATTAAGCGCCTGCTACATGCTTGTTGCTTTCCAAGTTTTTAATATTCCATGTTCTGTATTGCAGAGTGTCATCTGTATAGAGTTTTAAAAGCAGACAGTTGTCAGATTGTCAGACAGCAAGCCTGTCTTCATTTGCATATATTAAACAGATGACAGCATATGCCAAAGACAACATTAACACCTAACAATCCAATGTTAAAGTAACGAGACACCAATGTTTTTTTAGTTTTTTATTTATTTATTTATTTATTTATTTAATTTTTTAGACAGAACCTGAACAGTAATTAGTGGTAGTGCATGAGAATAAATATATTAAACGAAAACAATAAAATAAATATATTAAAGGGATACAATAAAATAAATATATTAAAGGGAAACAAATAAAATAAATATATTAAAGGGATAAAATTTAAATGAAATTAAATGAACCCTGAAATTGTTCCAAACCTATAAGCAGGGATGGTCAGTATGTCAAATACATGTATTTGAAATACAAAATACCATTTTTGTATTTAAATACATTTAATCTTAGTATTTGTGTAGTTTCAAAATACATAAAATAAATTTTGCCAAACCTCTTTATTAGACTGCTGATTTCCTGTATCAACAAGTCTACAACACCTTTTTTTCATTGTCTCTTTTATATCAAATTCATCATTTGTTTCTTCACTTTTTTATTTTTTTATTTCTTGTCTTTTTATATCTCAGTGATTCATAAAAAATGTGTAATTAGATTAAGGTTAGTGCCACCCCCAGTATTAAGAAACCAGAAAAATAGCTTCATCAAATTAGCACATTTACAAGATGCATACATAACGAAACATTCATTAATCTGAATATTGTTGTGCATATAAACTCAGTCAAAGAGATGCACTAATTGGATCTCTCATTTTAAAGCCCCTCATGACCCGAACTAACATCAACATACCCGCTCTGAAACCCAGCCCTCAGCCCAAAACCACAACCCAAGATGTAAACACAGGCTGGCCAAATCATTAGCTAATGCCTCTGTGTATGGCAGTGTGACTCACAAGTTGTGATAAATTATGAAGTGCGCCATCGTACCAGATTAATTACGTCTAGCGAAAGTCTGAATGCCTTTTCCAGGGGCTGCCACCTTGGGATGTCAAAGAGAGATGTCAGTATCTCATAAGTGATTTGCTAAAACAAAATATATAAGTACTGCTCTGAGAAAAAATAAAATAAAATCTGTATATAGTATCAGGTTTATTTTTCAGTAAATCCTATGGATTTTTAAAGATCCTATGGATCTTAAAGTATAATCATCACGTATTTGAGTCTCAGTCTAGAAGTCAGTTTTACTTTCCCCCTAATAATAGCATGTTTTATGGTTTTTTACTGCCTTTTTGCCTTTCAGTTGTTTGACTAAAATGTCATTTAAAATCTCCCAGTCTTACCAATATATATTTTTTCTTCTATTAAACTCTAAACAACTCCTAATTTCCTGAAAGAAGTTGAATATGAATAGTACATCAGCATTACTTTACTGTTGTGGCTTGTTTCCCAAGAGCATTATTACCTTGTTACATTCCCATTTCGTCTTCCAGAAAAACCAGAGCAGAGCACTTTTTCCCATAATACTTTTTTTAACAAACACCCTACACGTTGCTTTAAGTGCAGCTCCATCATTAAATAACAAATGGCACAATTTTAGTGACATTATAGGGAACATTATGTAGAATCTGGGTCTGGTTCCCGAAGATAAATCCTAATCGTGAGCATAAAATGTTCGTTCCCAAAAGTGCAGGCGGATTCTCTTGAGTCATGGCGGCATACTGATTTTCCCTTCGCACTTCACCCTGCGTTCTGATGCAGGACGCTATGCATAAATCAATATCCCACTCAGACATGAGAATAGTTTTAAACAAGGGCCTTGATGAGCAATTTCGAGCGCCAAAGCACTACCTCTTCTCTCAGATGACATGCTGGAACATGTTGACACTCTTTACATGGACTGACGAGAGAGTGAGAGAGAGAGAGAGAGAGAGAGAGAGAGAGAGAGAGACCACTTGACACAGGCAGATGCGTCTTGAGAAAGTCCAGGCAACTACTAGTGTTTCCACTTGTCCTCTTCCTTGTTTCTCTAGCAGTGTTTTTTCTTATTTCAAAATCTACTTCAACATCTCTCATATTAGAATATTTTTTGTGTGAAGTATGAACAATAAAAACATATTCAGAAGGCCAATTGTATTGCAATTCAGTAATGACACAAAGAGCATCTTAAAGAAATCCAATCTATAACTTCAAAACATTTCTGTTTTAAATGCTGAAAACCTGAAATGTTCAACATATTTCCAGGATCGCAAACCAAAAAGCAGATTTTTAGTGATTTTCAGGATTTATTTTAAGATTCTAACTATGTTCATTTTAAAGTTTAAATGCTAAAAATGTCTATATATTTCCTGAATTATAAAAGTTTTTCAGAGATTTTCACTTTCAGTTTCACTCTTACTGTGAAAATGTTCCATATATTTTCAGGATTACAAACCAAAGATCTGAATTTCAGTGATTTTCATTTCAAATTTTAAATGCTCAACATTTCTATAATTTTCTGGAATTGCAAACAAATAAAAGATGTTTAGTGATTTTCATTTTATATTTTAAATGCTAACATTTTCTATATATTTCCAGGATTATAAACCAATAACACAATTTTCAGACATTTTCATTTTAATTGACCACTTTACAAAACAATGTTCAATACATTTCCAGGATTACAAACCAAAAGTTATTTTTAGTGATTTTCATTTTAGGACAACCATTTTACTGTAACATTTTCTATATATTTCCAAGATTATGAACCCAAAATCTAAATAAAAATTATAAATTTTTAGTTTAGAACACCACTCTACTGGTGAAAATATATTATATATTTCCAAGATGACAGACCAAGAAAAGTTGTAAATGAAACAAAGATTGAAGTATGTTTTACAAATACTTTAAAATATTGTGTTTTAATTCAATATACTACTTTGTAATTATTTTGTAGAATTTACTTTATTTGTAAGTGAAAATTGTTCCTGCACCAAATTATTTCCAGTGCACTATATGCATTTATTTTCAAATGTGATTACTTGATTAAATATGATCACTCATAATCAAAAGTGATATTTAAATCAGTCGAGTTTAAAATAGCTCCTGAGGTTTGATTGCTTTAAATGTAGATAGCTTGATAATCAGTGCATATTTTCACAGGAGGAATCGAAGATGAGGATAATCATTCCACAGTCTCATATAACAATGCAAATGCATTATTTCACACTGTGAACGAGTTTGCATGAGCGAAAAGAATAACAGAAAGCAGACAGAACTGTCTGTACGTGTTTGTGTGTGTGTTTGTGTGCATCACAGCATGTGTGAAGCGCATGTGAACACCCCTGTATTTGACAGGCCGGGGGCTAAAATGAATGATGTGTGGGAAAACTCTGGCTTATTCGGGTGATAAATCATTGTTTAGCAAGTTGCCATAAGGGCGAGATAACACTTGACACAATTATTGAAATAGAAAGCATGGCCAATCTCTGTCTCTTGGCGATAATGCCAGACATGCTGCCACTTGCGTAAAGATACTTCCACACTATCTGCTACCAAACCTAAACTTCTTGACGTGCGCTACGCTGCCCTACTTAACAGTGCACCAATTTTAGGCTGCACGACTGCAAATGTTGTTACCAACAAGATCAACTGCACAAGCTGGCAGCACATTTAAAGACTCACAGTTTGTTGTTTTGCGTCATGTTGGGGGCAAACTTTATATAACTAATCACACACATGGTGCATCGGTTACAAGATGATTTAATTTTGCTCCCCGACTGTGGCTGTGACTCCGAAATTCATTCTCAAACACGTTCCGTGCAACATGTCAACAAACAATTGACAGAGGAAAGCAAGGGGAAAAATATGCCAGAGCCTTAAAACGTGCGAGGCTGATGTGCTCTTAGATTAGGAGATTCAACTGTTATAAAGAACACAGTTTGTTTGGAATGATGAAGCATTAACATCAGAATAATTCTGAATTTCATTAAAACTGAATCGGGATGATTGTAAATTACAGCTGACAAGTTTTCTATAAAACATTTAGCAGAAAAACACTGATAAAAGTATTTCAAGGACTAACTGTTGTCATGTAATTCAGTTTCATTGCACAGAACGTAAGTGCTAAGGATCTAGTATGGTAGGGTTCAATAGTGAAACAGCAGTTAGATAACAAAATAGGATTTGTAAAGGTGTACATCCAAGTTGCAAGTGCATGCAAACATGGTTTGCAGAATCTTGTACAGCGGTCAAAATTCAATTTACAGAATTGATTTTATACACATAAAAAGCATGTGCAAGTGCAAGTGCAAGTAAAGTGTATTTAATGTTCAAATAACTTTTGTAAAATAAACAGGTTACATAACTCAATGCGATTCCGATTGCTTAAAGATCTTTTTATTCATCTTTCAACCACATGCATTATAAAAATGTGCATTAATATGAAAATAATATATCTAAGACAAAGTCAACACAGTGCCAAATGAAGTAAGGAGCAATGAGATTTTCTTTTACTTCATTTGACACTGTAATGTTGTCATTTTATAGAAACAGCATGCAACATTGAGTTGCTATACTTTATTTCAAAACTATTTCTTTACCTGACACTGTTTTTTATGATCTCAGCATCTGAAATGTCTTGTAACCCTTTCTCTTTCTTCTAGAATAAAGCTATCCTGAGATGTTCATGACAGCAGCTGTACAAACAAAAACGGACATACAAAAAGTATCTGCAATTTCCACTAAGTTAGCACACAATTACTCAAAATCCTGGACCTGGATCACAATAATGACCTTAAATCCTGACGGTTCTATCAAACTGCATCAGAGGTTTTCCATTGAGCACAACCACTTTATTCTTTCAAAACACCCTTTGTGCTTCACGCTTCCCAATCAAAGCCTGTTCTCGGCACTTCTGTCTGATTAGGAATGATTAAGGTCTAGGTTCCGATGGCGTTGCTCCTCATAGCCCACCAAGCCTCTTCAGACACCCACAGTAAAGACGATGACCTTCTATGTTCCTCATCTATACTGGAATTGACAATTTTCTCAAAGAGGAACCCACATGTTATCTGCACTGCAATTTACAAATGCAATCTGCTGTGAAATGTGAGTGATAGGAATCAGTATGTACAGAATGCTGTACGTACAGTACAACTGCTTGTAATAGGACTGGAGAGCATGTTCTCCTTGGGGAGGGGTTTTGAAGGCCAGGCGAAGACGTGCACCATTAAATTTACAGGAGAATTGCAATCAGTGCAGGTCTCAACCCCATCTCAACTTTCTCATAATGAGATGTTGAAACCAAGCCCTCGGGACATGCAACCATTTTACTCTTGTAGAGAGATGGACATATTGATAGACATGCATAGACGTCTCAACACAAGCCTCGGCTACAGGACAAAAATAAGCTTATTTCATTACGGATGACGCCATTGCTGTAAAATAGAAGGATTATTGGTTTTGTTACGCTTACTTGATGGGATAAAAATTGGATGTTTGCTTATGGTTACTGAATTGCATCTATAGTGCTGCATGTGAGCAGTCAATATAAATATCTCTTGGCTGATCAAATGAAACTGGACAGCCATCTTGATGCCTTCTCTGTTGTATTGATCGGTATTATAAAGGAACGTGAATCTTGAATGTACTGTAGAATTCTAGTTTACTTTGCAATACATGCAAAACGACATGACCTCCAGCTAAGTGCAAGTTGTTTAAT
>NW_020526578.1:0-30275 GCF_003368295.1 Carassius auratus | reverse complement strand
ATAAAAATAAATAAATAAAGAGAAAATAAATAAAATATGTTATAAAATGTTATGCATTGTTTTTCTGTTTGTGATTCAGAGATGTTCTAGATTAAAAACGAAAAGAAAAGATCAAAAGCAATTATGAAAAAAAACAAAGTACCAGAGTCTGGAAAACATTGACCAAACAAACCTCAATGACCAAAAAATAAATAAAAAAAAAAAACTGTGACAAAACCAAAACAACTGGGCATTTCAAGGAACATCTCGCTCAAACCACGTGATTCACTCATTCAAACAGTTCAACCCTGAATCACCCGAGACCGGAGCATCTCAAGGGACCTTTTGCATTCCTTCTTTGTTTCTTTTGTGCTTTATTTATATAAAGTTCATTCTGAATCACAAGAGGCCTTCAACAACAGCAAGCGGCGAGCGAACAACAAATGTCATCATGTGCAAATTGAGTCACACTGGCTGAATGAAGAGCAGCTCTCAGCCTGAGAAAGGTCACGCTCACCAAACCACACAGAGAGACTGAGAAACAAGAGCGAGAATCAGCTCCTATCAGAGAGACACCATGTCCTCGGGCAGCACGAGGAGAAGCAGCCCAACCGTATTATAAGCAGATGAAATGCTGACAACACAGAAGCCAATCTCTGGAGGCAGAAATCACTAACTTTATTTGACTTTATGCAGGCAGAGACGTGCTCTTAATAATGCATTGCTAACTTTTAAACCGAAACCACAACTCATAAAAACCTGCAGTTAACAACGAAAGCACCTCCAGCTTCTCCGGAGAACGAGATTTTCATCTAGCGAGTTTTTGAAATAACCAAAACTATACTTGAGCTACATGGTTCCTTTCTATCACCACGAAGGGAAACACAATATAGATGGAATTACACAACACGACACACACACACACACACACACACCCTTTTAACACACTTGAACTACACAAAAACTCTGCATGGCTTATAAACAATGTCGTCCAAATTCATAACAAAAAATAGCATTCCATAAAATATACAGTATAAGCAAAGGGAATTTATATATATTTCATTTATGCGTGTGCTTTAATATATACAAATGTTGTAATCTTCCTTTTATACAGCTATTTTAGCTTTGCTATTACAGGAATAAAATACATTACAAAGAAAAAAATAATGCAATAATATTCCAATTATTACTGTATTTTTAAATCAAATAAATGGCATGTGAGCATTAGGGACTTTTAGAAACAAATCTTACAGACTTAACATTTTTGAAAAATGTTGTATTCTAAATAAATAATAAAATAAATAAATAAACACACACACGTTTCTATGAATATCATGTGAATTGTATGGGTGTGACTGTGGCTTTCCCTAATCTGCATAATGACTATAATTAACTGCATGCTAAAACAACTAAATCAGCAGGTGCAGTCCATTCCTAACGAGAGATGATTTTGGGATAAAAATGTGTTCAAAACTTGCAGGGTCACATTTTAGGAGTAACTTGAAACACTTTTCTGAAACAAAGCTCAAATACATATCAAATACATTGCAGCTCAAACGTCATCTGATTTAAAAATTAATTCAGAATTGGCATAGTTAATACAGATGGGAAAAGAGAGAGCTTTTGATGTGTGAAGACAGCACAAAAAAAAAAATTAAAATCTATGGAAAACTGATTATACACTAAATGAACATGAACAAAGCAATGTGCACAAATGCTCAAAAACTGCATCCATTTTTGCACCAGAAATCTGAAATCCTTTAATGATATGACTGGTAGATTTTGTCATTTCACACAGTTGTCAGTCCTACCCTGTAATAATGTGACTCTTCTCTAACATATCCAGACACTTTATTAACAAAAGTGTTAATTCACCTGGATAAACACAAACACATGCACACCCTGAGAAATCTAATCTAGCATTGTCCATTATCTTTGAGCGCAGGTGTCTTCTTTCCACATCACCTGCATTCTGTGATGAATGTGACTGAGGTGTTAATCACCTTTGGGAAGAAATAGAAAGACTATTTCTGGTGCATTACACTGATTCCCAGCAGTTCACAGCACAGGCCTCTACATTACCAGCATTTACAGAATGTACACCACGAAAAGATGCTACAACAAAACTAAAAGCATCCCATGAACCCACTAATATAGCTTGTGAACATTCACTGTATGACAGAGCAATATTTTTAAGTCAATTTCTATTTAGTTTTTATTTTTGTTCATGCCATTTAATATCCAAACACCCAGAATAAATCAGTTATAGTATAAATATAAGATTTTGTAGACAAATATTGCTCAGGGTATGATGAAAAATAATATTCTAAATTGTAAAATATTAATTAATTATAATTACAATGTATTTATAATATAAACGTATACAATTTATTGGAATTTAATCTAATATAATTTATTATAATCATTTAATAAAATGAATTTAAAACTTGCATGGTTTAAATTAAATTAAATTAAATTAAATTAAATTAAATTAAATTAAATTAAATTAAATTAAATTAAATTAAATTAAATTAAATTAAATTAAATTAAATTAAATTGAAAGTCAGGCAATTTAAGGCTTTGTATGCAAATACTGCTGAGGGTATAACACAAAGAATTATATTTAAAATGTAAAAATATTAGTTGATTTAATTTTAAATCAAACCAGTACTTAATACATTTAATTCAAACTTAATTTCATTTAAAAACAATGTAAAAAATTTATTTTATCAAAAATGAAAAATAAATATAATATTTAAAAGAAAATACTGCTTAGCTTTTCTGCTTAACAATTCTTATCTTAATTTTAAAATATTAGTTAAATTAAATCATTAATAATATTGAAATGCAATGAGAGGGCACACCAAACAAACACTTATCCGCCTCCATCAGTGACGCCCACAGAGTGTGTTACAGAGAGGGTGACTACACATTGTTTTCCCGTGGTCTCATGCACCTGTTGACTCCACTTTCCCACACCTGTGGGTGGAGGGTCTTCCATCATCGCTCCTGTCGCAGGTGGATGCTGCCAGACTCTATGATTTCCAATATGGAAACCTGACCCCCAACTTCTGCGCCAATCAAATCCGAAACCCAAATCCAACACAATCCCAGCAGTGTTGCTCCACAGCAGAGGAATACATCAGGAATGTGTCAGTCACATGGAGAAGCCAGTATCATACAGTATGTTTACAATACTGGCACAGATAGATGGGAAAATATCTCCGAAGACAGGGGTTAAAGCAAAAAAAAAAAAAAAAAAAAATCCAGGGTCAGGGCAATGACTGCGACAACTTAAACATTTAAAACGATACTATGACAAAGTTATTGCTTGCCTTATTTAAACTGATTTAGTTTTTTGTGAATATATGGTTGACATGAGAAATGAAAGCTGTATCATACACTCTGTAAATTAAGAGCTATATCACTTAGCACACGAGATGAAACAAAATACAGATACATGGTTCACTAGAACATGACAATATTTTAATACTATTTTAAGAATTTTTCAATGATACAATGTGTATTTTAATTACCAATAAGTTAAACAATGCAGTTGTATTTAAAAATATTGCAACTAATCTAGGGCTGTAACTAATAATTATTTTGTAATCAGGTAAACCACGGATTATTTGACAACTGAATAATCTGAAATTTTTTGTAACACAAACAGACCTAAGTGAAAACCAATAGTATGGCTATTTATATATCAAATAATGATGAGGTAATAATAGTTGGCTCAAATAAAATATCAAACCAAGAAATTACATGATTGCATTGACCAACACTGTTAAAATACATAATGTAATATGCCTATAAATACAAGCACATTATGTATTAAAACAAATACCTGCAGAGGGCATCAACGGCCTGGTGACATGTCGCTTTACAGCATGAAACAATGTTTAAATCAATTACATTTTTATATTCGGCATCATGGACAAACTTTTATTTTGAAATCGTGTAGTAACACACATGGCATATTTAGACATAGGTTAAAGTATTCTCCTGTGATGGTAAAAGGTTAATAAATGATTTACGTTACAAATCTAGTGAGATAATGAAACGTTTTTCCAAATTCACAGAATATACAGCGGAAGAGTTTAGCCTCTTTCACACGTACAGTCTTCACTGGTAAATTAAACCAGTAAGTTCCCATTAATAGATCATGTGTGAATAGGACCTTTTTCAAAAATCCCGGTAAATAGATTCCGGCAATCATATCGTATGGAGATGACAAGTTACTCTGAGCTTTTTACAAAGCTCTATGGCTTTATAATGAGCTTTTCTAGACATTCTGGACATCTTTGACCATCGCACCTCACAGCTTTTTTATCGCACTTCTCCATTCATCATGTAGACCTCGTGTTTGTAAGAGCAAAGCATTCTGATTGGCTAGTAATGCTAGTTTGGTTGAGAGTGAAAGCTGCTGCTCTCTTACCATTGGTAGGCGAACTCATGGACTCCAAAATGATATCAAATAAACAATATTTTTTTTTATGTACTGTAGGATTATTTTTTTTTCGCAGCCAAACGCTGCATGTAGGAATTCTGGAAAAATTTAAGCCCTGAGAAGATCTTATTTGTCTGAACATCTGAACTTCTCTTCACCTTCGCGCATCTGAAGATCAGCACTTTATTTCCAACAGCAGATCACAGATTCATTGCTATGTCCTCAGCAAAACATCATTCACGTAAGTTAGGTGGCAAAAAAGATGGTTAAGAATTATTATGAGCAAAAGAAAGAACTCCTGCCTGCTTAGTGCTGGGTATGAAATTACAATACAAAAATTGTAGTTAATAACCTAATAATCCATTACAGAACACGTACTTAATATTTGGAATCTGATAACGCAATCCAGATGACATGTAATCAGTGACTACCCTGTACTGTTCACGCATCATCATAAAAACTCTGTGAAACAGGTAAACGGTTGCTTCAGGAAACTCAGGTCTGACTTCCTGCTGGCTGTGAAAGAGCGCTAAACCTTCATCTTCACAGCCACGCTGGACGCGGTTTGGCAGAGGAGTTGAGAAGAGAGGCATGAATAAAACACAACACAACACGAGACACACACACACACACACACACACACACACAGAGAGAGATTCATAATTCATGGCTTTCATTTCAGCAGCCGCCACACTTCTGATAGAGCGAGAACAGAGCGAATTCACGCAGGTGCACACAGAAACGCTACATGCCCGACACACACACTAACTGATGTTGCACTGATGGGGAAAAAAAAAAGATTCGCAAACACATTCTTGGCCATTTCTGACTGCTGTTTCTAAGCAACAGCAGCATGTGTTGAAGGGAGAGAGAGTTAATGTAAGCGATGCTCCCTCTACACGATGCACATTTCTGATGTTGCTCCAGCGCTAAACCAAAAACAGAAAATCAACTCAACTAAGTGAGGAAAAGACCTGCTATATGAATGAACAGTATCTCAACTAGTTCATTTAGATCAACAGCGCTGAAAAACAACACACACACCTGAGGGTCTGACCAATAGAAACACAGCACACAGGGAACACTAGTTAGCCAACAGTACTGAGCACATCTTCTGTACTTACTTATTCTGCATCATGTTCATTATGACCCAGTCGGCAGGATACACGTTCTTCCCAATCAGATCCTTAAACATGATAAACGTCTCCATGAGGAAATCCTAAAGAAGAGTCACAGAGTTTGGGATGAACCGGACATCAATTTGAATTGATTTTCTAATTATAAACATTATTAAACGTTATTAATATAGCATTGAATGTTGCTTTGAATTTTATTTTCTTCTGAAAAAAACAAACAAACAAATACTTCTTTACCGTGATTTACACCCACCGAAAATTTCATTCAGTGTAACAGTGGTTCATAAACCAAAAAATCTTATAAAGCATATTTAAAACAAGAATCATTAGATGACATTATTTATGGATCATAGTGCAGCACCAAAATATTAATTAATCGTCATTTGAATCTTTAATCTTAAACTACATTTTCCCCATTTGTCAGCAGGAAAATTTAAATAGTTTTAAACATATTTAACATATGATATATTTTCATTAATATTTTTGATAAGTGCATGTCAGTATAAATACAACGTTTCATTTTTACATAAATGTGTTACGCTGAATGATGTCGACACATTAATTCATCCATATTTCGACATTGTGTTTATACAAAAGATAATTGAAACATTAAATTAGACTAATTAGTTGCATGTAATATTTGATTCAGTGTATATAAAAAAAAAAAAAAAAAAAAAAAAAAAAAAACATTTGTAAGTTAATTTGATTTGGACACCAAAATGTCTCTTTGTCCAGCTATAAAACTGGTTCACAGGTTAATGGCACATTAATGTCAGTCTAATAATGTTTGAATGTGGGTGTAAACAGTTCCTTGGGAAGTTTTTCTTGGCATTAAATGGAAACTCACCACCACATCTGTGCGCATCTTCCCAAAGGTGCTGATGAGGTGAGTGTAGTGATAGTCGTCCATCTGCCGCAGAGTGCCGGTCATACACGCCACAAAACTGCCCTGCAGAGACAGACAGACAGACAGCTGATCAGTGACAGCAGAACACATCGAGCACCTGTCAATCAAACACTGACAGGAGCAAAGAGCTGCTGTTTAAGGGCAATAAACCCTTCAAAATGAACCACACACACACACACACACATACATTACAGCCACTCTGAGGAACTTCACAGAGAGAAGACATGCAGTAATTCCAAAACGTATCTCTCATTAACAGCACTTCTGATAGAAAGTAATGTGGTGAGGACTGAGTGTTTGACATCAATATTTCTCCAATCTGATTACAGCAGTCAGAGACACGCTAAAGGAATCGAATGATACTTGCACTTTCACACATGCGGGAATTGGGACCAATATAACATGCAATTAACCAGAAATCAATAGCTAAGAAATGAAACAGAGGGGAAAAACTCATTTAATTTTCAAAACACAACAAAAAGGCAGTAAAACACCTGGAACAGGCAGTGGGGATCAAATCTGTGCAGTGTATTAGAAAATGTGACATTACCTGGTGAGGAAACTATTCAAATGTAATTTATGTAACGTTAAAGATTGGCAAGTAAGAGAGAAAGTTCATAACTTATGCATAACTTATAGTTTAAAACCTCTTTTAATACAAATAATGAAAATAAGCAATAAGCAAAGGCATAAATACATCATGCTTTAAATAATTTAATAATCGCTGAGGACATTTTTTATGTTCTTGGTCATATTTATAAAAAATATAAAAAAAATCCATTCAAGTGTCATTCACATGCAACTTAAATATTTAAAACCTTAAAACTTACAATAAATGTAAAAAGTTTGCAAACATTCAGATTTTTACGTGTTTAATGGTGTCTCGTCACAAATCAAAAAAATATTGTGAAATATTACAATTTTGAATCACTAATTTATATTTAAATATATATTTAAAAAAATATATCAATTAAGCATATTATCATAAATTGCAATTAAAACAATAAATAAATTGTCAATAATATTTTTAAAGTACAATTTCATTTATGCAGACGTTTTTACATAAAAATGTTAATTAATATTGCAGCAAGACATCTTAAATTTCTTCATGCATTTTCCTTTTTCTCTCTCTATCTTGTAAAAAACTGTACAATTAAAAGGGTCAGAAAGAGGGTGGAAAATTAAAAAAGGAATTTTGATGGAACAAACCTTGAATAACATTGTGAGTGGACTTGAAGGAGAGAAAAAATAAATACGACAATGCGTAGGAGTCTTGTTAGTTTAAAAGCCACTTCATTCATCTTTGCTAATTTGCAGCCATCTGAAAGGAGGAAGAACATTTCCAGCACATTCCACTTGAGCAAACACTGCGAACCGTAACCAGACGCATGCGAAGCCTTCGCACTTTGAAAGTGTGACAGGGGCTATTCCGCGTTTCATTTGCAAGTCTTTCCTGCAGCGGTAATTAGATCTGGCCTACATAACTCAGCAGAAACACAACACACAGCTCATGTTCATGACAAGCTCCCCTCTTTCTCTCTCTCCGTCTCACCTTAAGAAGAAAAGACCGGAGAAAGTTAGACTGGAGAGGTAAAGCTGGGGTCTTCTGTGAAATATTCATGCTTCAACACATTTGTCAGCTGAAGTTACAGTATTTCAGAAGCACAAAGTTTATTTTCCCAGCTGTGTAAAGACACAGCAAACACTGCTAGCCTGGAGAGAGAGATTAGCGCCTCGTCGTTCTGCTAATGTGGTTCGATAGCTAATATTTATGTTTACTGAACATCCTATCTGAGCCTTTGTGTTTGAACAGTACAACACTGGCATCACACACACACACAAAACATCAATGTTGTGAGGTCATTTACTCACCTAACTATTAACTTCATGACTAAAAATAATGGTATAACGTGCTGAAGAAAGACGAGTGAAATATTGAAAAGATAATGTTATCTTCTTCAGCAAAGGAGCACTGACAGCTTACTCTTATACATAACATCAGAGAAGATTAAAATGACAAGGACAAATGATAGGTCAGTTCTTATTATATTAATATTTAAGGAAGGATTACACAAGTGATTTGGGTGATGGACAGATGAGATTCAGTAATTCAGAGCAAGAAAGTTTCTTCTACACGCAGCCGAAACTGAATGACAGTGCCAGTAAAGGCTGGCTTCAGATGAGTCCAAACCAGCAGCGGTTCACGTCTGAAGTGAGTGATGCACAGATACGGTGTCCTGCTGAGAGATCTGAAGGGAGGAATAATAACTCTCTCATTCAGCATGTGTAAGCATGCCATTACTCCTGATGAAGGATCCTGTTTTTTACTAGAAGATAACAGATCCCTGCTGTGTATTACTCATGCAGGAATTACACATGATTGAGTTTCTCTGCAGCAGAGTCCTTCAATCACCTGATCACAAGGAGACTCGATCTGCTCTTAGAAACAAGTCAAAGAGCCTGGATGTGCTGATCAAGAGCCGACGCCAGACAAAACAGTTCATAAAAAAAAAATGTATTCATGTAATTATCTACTTAATGATTCAAAGATCTATTCTTGTTGTTTTTGTTCTTTGCTCATGCAATGGTCAATGCTTTTGGTCATGCCAATAAAGCTCACTTGAACTGAATTGAAAAAAAAATAAATAGAGAAAAAAATTTATATGGAAACAAAAAAGAGAAATAGATGGATTGCTAGACAAAAGATGGATGAAAATAAAATAAAAATGAGAAAAGAACCAAAAAAGGAAAAAAGAAAAATGGATTGATCGATGGTGAGAAAAGAATAAACGGACTGGTAAATGGATAAAAGAAAAAAAATGGATGGATGACAGATGGAAAGAAAAAAAAATAAGAGGATGGGTGAATGGAAAGAACAACAGTAAATGAATGGATAGAAAGAAAAACAGATGGATGGATGGATGGATGAAGGTAAGAAAACAACAGATGGATGGATTATGGATGGATGGATGGATGGATGGATGGATGAAGGTAAGAAAACAACAGATGGATGGATGGATGGATTGATAAATGGATGGGTGATGGATGAAGGTAAGAAAACAACAGATGGATGGATGGATGGATGGATGAAGGTAAGAAAACAACAGATGGATGGATGGATGAAGGTAAGAAAACAACAGATGGATGGATGGATGGATGGATGGATGGGTGATATAAAAATAATAATGGATGAATGGATGTTGGAAAGAAAAACAATATATGGGTGGATGGATGGTAAGAAAAACAATAAATTGACAGATGGAAAGATGAAAGAAAGAAAATAAGATCAATGGAAAAAAACTAAACAAAACAACAAAGAGAAAAAGAACAAAATGGAAGGACTGGAAGAAAAAGATGGATGGAAAGATAAACAGTAGGAGGGTGGATGGATGAAACAAAGTATGCAGATGTGCAGCTCTCAGATTGAGACATGAACATCATCAAATAATGGTGATTGATGGAAAAGGCTTTTCTCTTCGATCACGTGTTGGTTTGAGTTCTGATGACAGGCCTCTCTCTCTCTCTCTCTCTCTCCCTCTCTCTCTCTCTCTCTCTCTCTCTCCCTCTCCCTCTCTCTCTCTCTCTCTCTGAGCGGATGGGAATCCTGCAGCCGATTCGCTCTCATCTCAGCAGACAGAGACAAAGGCTGCATCCTCCAAGGTACATCTCTCCCGTCATCTGCGTTGTGCTCCTCAGCCTGTTGCCATGGAAACTGTTTTCTTAAGGAGGTCGATCAAATAAAAGTCAGAGAGAAAGAATGAGATCTTGCTCAAGAGTTTCCCTGACTTCAGCTCCAGAGATTCCTCAAGGTCAGTCTGTGCAACCCCAGTGAATAATCAAGCACACATAACACATCCACACCTCTAAAACTCTGAAATCAAGAGTTAATGGGAGGGGCCAACATCTTACACAGCCAATCAGAAAGCCAATTAAACCACCTTTGATCAAGACAGCATGCACATTTGCATACTTTTGGAGCACATTTCACCGGTGATAGAAAAGATTTCAAAAGTTTTAACGTTTTTTTTATCTATTTACATTTATATTCACATCTCTTTGATAAACAAAAACATTAAAATAGTAAAACGTTATGAAATATTATTACAATTTAAAATAACTGGTTTCTTTTTGAATGTAATTTAAAATGTAATTTATTTCATCAAAGCTGAATTTTCTGCATTATTACTCCTATCCTTCAGAAATGATTTTAATATGCTGATCTGCTGCTTAAGAAACATTTCTGATTATAAGCAATGTTGAAAACCGTTGTGCTGCTTCATAGTTTTGTGGAAACCATGAGATATTTAGTTTTTTTTAGAATTCCTTGATGAACAGAAACTTTAAAAGTATGTATCTAAAATAGAGATATTTTGTAACATTCTAAATGTCTTTACTGTCACTTCTGATTTACTGCATCCTTGCTGAATAACACTCCACTGTGCAACATTTAAATGGAGAAAATGTTTTCAAACCTTTGCTTTAAGTTTCAATCTTTTATTCCTTGACACCTTAAAACTGAAACAAGGATAGTCACAAAACTATCAAACACTCAATTCAAATATTGCATCGCAAACAGCAAACATCTGCAGAAACAAATAAATGTCCTCGGCTAGTGATAATCTCACACCTGCGCAGCAAAAACTGCCATTGTATGCATCAGATACAGCCACAATTTGGCCGCAGCACTTTTATGCTGTTACTCGAACACCTGCAGATTGAACAGTGCATGCCAATTAATGCTGCGGCTTTTATGGTCAGAAGTTGAATATCAAGTAGGAAAATCCCAAACCGTTCCTTTGAATGGAATGCAACATCAGCTCAAAAAGTGTATAATACTGCAAGCACACTTCAAAAGCAATGCAATGCAAATTTACATGCAAAAACAGTATGCAGTCTGGGTAGTTTCAGAATACTGTTTTCAAGATGCAATAGCATGAACATTTCGTATTCTTGCTTCAGGTCGAGTCAGTTTTATTACAGCGCTGGAGCGTGTTCATTTACAGCTAAATCACACTAATGAAATAATGGCTCTGTCAGTTACAAATGGAGCTGCTAAGACAGAATCCCTGTCCGCTTAATCGAAGACATGCTGCTCCTGTAGAGACACCAGCAGGAGCCTGGAAACATCTGGAGCAGCAGCATCTGTGTGACGCACAGCAGGAAAAAACCCCGCGCAGGAGAAATGCAGCGATGCAAAAACAGCAGCAAACTTAAAGGGACAGTTCAACCAAAAATGACAATTTGCTGTTAACTTAATCCCCCTGCAGGCCATCCAAGATGTGGGTGGCTTTATTTTTCTTCAGTAAATCAGTAAAGAAGATTTTTGGCTGAGAGAACCATGGTGGACCTTGGTGGTTAAAAAAAAGCAAGCCAAAGTTTCTGAGAGCCAAAAAGCGCATATCAGGCAACGCAAAATTAATACTTGTGGCTCCATATGTTGAGGTCTTATGAAGTGAAACGATCGGTTTGTGCAGGAAACTGAGCACTATTACCTGAAATCCAGAACATCAGGCAAATGGTCCAAAGTGATGTCTATTTCACAAATGAATCGTTCTTTTGAACCGGTTGTTTTTAGTGAACTGAATGAACCAGTTCACCAAACAGGACTGAACCATCTAAAAAGTTTGCAGCTTGAACAGCACAGATCTATTTATGTTAGTCGATCAAAAATCTCCAAATTAGCCAAAATACTGGTCTATCTGATCCTATAATGAATTAACTCTTTCTGCTGGCTATAATGTTGTAAATAATGTTCAGTTCCCTGCACAGCCTGATCGTTTCACTTCATAAGACCACAATGTATCATCAGGACCCACGGGTATTCATTTTGTGTCCCTTGATGTGTTTTTTTTCTTGCATTTCTTGAATCACCAAGGAACACAGTTTCAGCTAAAAACTTTTTCACTGTTCTAACTGAAGAAAAAAAAAAAGTAATCTACTTCTTTTCATTTTTGGGTGAACTGTCCCTTTAAATATCTGCAAACAATGGCTCGGAAATCATAATGGTATCATGTCATAACAATGAGCACATTAACACATGACTGGCACATTTACACATTAGCACTGTTGGGGATTAATGGTGTGCTACTAAAAATCTGATTCTCATTGGATAAATATAAGAAATTGAAAAAAGATGGAAAATGGTCATGAACAACTAAATGATGCCTGTTTTGGTGCACAAAACCATTACTATTAATAAAACTGGACTTCAGGGAAAAAATTAAATGCTAATGTAGAATATGAGCTGTTGAATTTATAATGGCCGTCTGGTGTTTATACAGCAGCATCTTCTGTCTGTATCAACCAAACATCTCTTAATCTTAAACAGTGACACATATCTACAGACACTTCAGACTGACTCCTTTGTGACTTTGTGTCTCTGTGTGACTGCATCTGAGAGTTCTTGTGTGTCTTGTTATAGTTGATCAAGTCCAGCCAGAACCGCTCCAAAGTCCTTCAGACATTTGCATGTGTGTGAGTTGGTGTTCGGCTTAATTAAGTTTATTACCGCACACACACACACACACACACACACACACACACACAAAGCAGTTCAACACACTGTCAGCTATAATTGAGTGTAATGTGTTTACTTACTGGCAGCATTTCAACTTGATTACAGCTAAAGCTCAGAGAAAGTTGCTGCTTTTATTAGAAAAGCTGTGGAACTCTCTGTTCTTATGTACTGTTGTTCAAAAGGAAAGAAAAGAAAATGTAAAAAGGTGTTTTTTTTAGTACTGTACAGACACAGGCTGAATGAAAGATGTCTGGCATGAGAACAGATCTCAGCGGCTCTTGTTTTAAGGTCCTAATTAAAGCAGCAGGGATGCAGTTTGTGAACGACAGGCGAGCTGAGAGAGATTCTCACGTAGCCGGCCGATTCTGCAGTGCTGACGGTTCATAACTCATCCACTGTTAGCTCACTATTGACTGATCTATAAAACTCACTTCATTAGCACATGCTTTTATCTAAAGTAACTTACAGAACACTTACTATTAGCACAAGAAATTGCAGGGGTTAAATATCTTAATTGGGTGATTAACTGACCACTTCATCACCACACCCAAATGGAATCTGCTGACTTGTGTCCATTTCCTATGCTGATTTTACAAAAAAATAAATAATAATAATAATAATAAAACTAGCAGAATGAATTTAAAGACAGTCAAAAGTGCTGAAAGCTCAATGAAATTGCAAAAAACTATTTAATGCACCAACAAAGATAATACTGAGCACTGCCGACAGATACAAGCGCTGAGAGCACGAAACACTGAGCGTTTCTGGAGTGCGTCTCTGCAGATGGAAGTTCAAACGCCGTTTGTTCGGGGAACTGAATTTAGACGCTTTGATTTCCGTCATGACAGCTGGACAAAACCCGTGGAATAAGGGCTGACCGACCAATCCTGCGGGTTACAAAAAGTATCTCTCTATATGCATGTGCACGTACATATATCAGAGCAAGAGAACCACAAGACCTGATGAAAACATGCTGATTCAACAAAATCCAAGCAAAGGAGACAGATGTCACCCTGGAGGAGGCCGTGTGGTGGTGTGGCCTTACTAGCGGCTAGGACAACGAAATCAATGCGTGCCGCGTCAGCAGAAAGCACTTTGCTCCTAGTGGCCCTTATGAGGGCAGATCAGAAAAAAATAGACACACAGAAAATGAAGAAGTGAGATGAAGAAAGAAAAAGTGCGTAGATGAACCGAACTATGACTGGCCAAGGTGAAATTCTCCCCACAACTCATAATCCACTCGTTTACTCATGTCATTATTAACCTGTATGACAGACTTTCTTCTGTGGAAGGCAAAATATGCATGTCTCAATGGGGTGCAAAGTTGTTCTGACCCCTACATTCTTCAAAATCTCTTGAGTTGAAGAATGTGACACAGGAAAATATGTGAGGGCGAGCAGATGTTCTCAAGGAGATCTCCCTTAAATGTCTCAAACAAAACTCTAGCTTTGAATCTATTTCATGAACTTTCTCAAATCCCAGCTTGTCCTCGGAAGCAACTTTGTTTCCCAGCAGACTGATAAAACCTTTTCTTTTGTAGCGATAGGCTGCAAGTCTATCTGAAATAATGTGGTGACGTGATGTGGAATTATAATGCAAGCTTGGAACGACTTTACAGTCATTCAGTCGCTAAAACATTATCATCTTAGAATGTCTGACAGCCAATCAGAATAAGCATAATGCCATGCCAAAACTGACCAATCAGAGTATCACAAAGTGACAAATGAGAAATAAATGCATGAATAGCTGTTTTAAACCAAGATAAATAAGCTTTGATATATATTAAAGTCTAACCTCATGCATTTATGTACTGTGTGTACTCTATGTGTGTGTGTGTGTATATATATGAATGAAAGTACACTAAAAGAAAGTTAGAAATTTTGCCTTTGCAATTAAATTACATTTTTAATAAACAATAATAATAAATATAATTATTATTATTATTATGACAGTATTAAATTACACTTTTTCTTGCTTTTGTTTAGCATTTAATCAAGCAAATAAAAAATACAATAAATGAAACTAAACAACAACCATAAAATTACATACAAAAATATGTGTAGCAAATTACATAAAATACCCATAATTCTTTAAATAAATGTATATATACAAACATATATACACACACCCTTGCTTTCATTTAGCATTTTATAAAACAAATAAATAAATTACATTAACATTTTTATATTTAATTACATATGCATTTAATATATTTAATAATAATGCATTTTATAAGTATAATAAACAAACGTTTAACATTTATAATTTAAATAATGAAAAATAAAAAATAATGTAAAAAAGGAATTAAAAAAGGAATTGAAGGAACTGACATCTATGTAAATCAGCAGGTCATCACATGACCTAAAGCTGGATTTTCCTGGCACTTTCCTTCCTCTCTTTCTCTTTCTCTCTGCTTTGCCTGCCTCCCTCTCTCCCTCTCTCCCTCTCTCAGTGTGTGTATGTGTCGCTTGCTCTCGGGTCTCTCAGTTCTTAGAGCGGCTGGTTCAGGATGGATGTCTCATGCGCACACATACCATTGCTGAGCGCCGGACCCCGCTGCATCCCGTTGGCAGTGTGCGCATGAGTGTGTGTGTGCATGCATGTGTGCATGTGTGTGTGCGTGCGTGCGTGAGAGCGAGAGTTGTGGGGGAGCGCCGGTCTGGTAAAGACGAGTGTTTTGGGGCAGATCTCAGTGGAATCTCTCACTCTGGATGTGTAAGGATCACAGGAGCAGCGTCTGACCATACGTGTGTTACACGGAGAAACTTCCAGCATGGCAGACCCTGACGGACCCCAGCTACGCTGAGAGGGAAGACATGTGCTGGTCATCTCTCCCTCCCCTTCATCATCATCATCATCACCACTGAGCCGTGTCTGGAGGTGAGTCTCTGCCTTTACGTTAGAGCTCATATTTGTAATCACATTTAACCTTCTGGAAATGCACCTTCAGTCATTTCAGCTTGTGTATTCTCGATCATAATGCTTAGAAAACATACAAATACACAAGAAACTTGAACTGCAAAGTTGAACTGTGCTGCATTGAAGAACATCATCAGAACAAACACGCCGAGATCCTCTGTTCCTGCGGGGTCTCAACCGACCATCGCAATGCTTCGTTTGGCATTATTATAATCTTTTTATTTCAACCCACGCAGAGAGAGAGAGAGAGAGAGAGAGAGAGAGAGAGAGAGAGAGAGAGAGAGCTTATGGTGGTCTGAACTGTTAAACATTTAGAAACTGTGTTTTCAGGCTGTAGGTTAAATCAGGACTATTTCAGTGAAAAACGATCATTTGGGCATCATTTTCACTGCCTCACATTGAGTATGACGAGTATGACGTTCCATTTTTCTGTGAAACACAAAAGGAGGTGTTTAGCTGAATGTTCATGCTGCTCTTTTCCACACAATTAAAATGAACAAGCACAGAAGATATTAAACTGCAAAAAATAAAATAAAAAAAATCACACAAAAAATTAGTTGTGCATTATGTTATACTATATAAATATTTATTTCCTCTATACGTCAAAAGTTTGGAATCTTTTAACTTTTTTGAAGAAAGTGTCTTAAGCTCACTAAAGCTGCATTTATTTAATTAAAAATACATAAAAAAATAGGAGATTTTTTTTTATTTTTACAATTTTAATTATCTATTTTATATGTGACTATATTTTAAAATGTAATTTATTCCTTTGATGCAAAGCTAAATTATCAGCATCATTACTCCAGTTTTCTGTTACACAACATCCTTCAGAAATTGTTGCTTATTTTTTACTGTTACTTAGAATTTTAATTTAATTAGATTTTATTTATTATTAAGTAACTGCAGCACTGGTGAGCATTTGAGACTTCTTCAGTGGCGCCAGCCTGCATGGGTTCTTGCGCGTTTCACAATGCACATGAGTTCAGAGAGTGGTCACTACATGAATTGTAAAAAAAAAAAAATACACATTGAATACACATTCCGAATTATGTTTCAGAAACCAAAAGTAATACAGGTTTTCAAAAACATGAGGGTAAGTAAACAATGACAGGGTTTAGATTTTTAGTTGAACTAGGTCTTTAAAAGTCAATGGCTCAACTGAGCTGATGAAAGGCCCATAACAAGAGCATAATAGAGATAAATACTGCCTGTTAGCACTAGAGACCAATCCAACGCTCAGAGCACAAACCCATCGGCCACAAGTCAGGAAAAACCTCGCCAACACACACTCTAGTCTGTGTGTGTGTGTGTGTTTGTGTGTGTGAGAGAGAGAAAGAGAGAGAGAGAGAGAGAATGAGCATGAGAAGGATAAAGTGAGAGTTTTTCTGGGTTCTACTTAAAGGATCACAACTGTCATTTCTGTCTGAAACACTCCCATACTCAGTTTACTGTACATCCTCAATCAGATACCAGAGGAAACACAGAGAGAACGATGCATACTGAATTATGATGGTCAGTCACCTACTGTACAGTAAGCTGGGTGATTCACACAGTCACATTGGACAGAGAGAAGGACACAAAGACAGATAATTATTGAATGCCAAATTTACATTACTGAACTGCACTGTGAAAAGAATAAAAACAATAAATAAACAAACAACCAGTAATGAGCATAAGATTGACATATAACTCAACAGTACATAGATAATAGGCCTAAATAAGCTTTTCAACATCCAACCAACATGCATGACCTCTATGTTTTAAGAAATAATCCAGGACAATACATATCACAGATTCAATAGCTGATCGTTAAGAAGTCAAGAACAAGTCCAAGTTTAAGCCGAACACTAAAGCGTGCCGCAGTAAATGCCGTTCTGCATCAATATACGCTGCTTGACAAAGACAAAGTTGGAGGTCATAGATCTTGGCAGAGTTAGCAAACCCCACGCCACAGCCGAACACTTGAGACGCATTAAGAAACCTTTTGGAATCGGATCGTGACTCTGAGTCGTGAGGAGCCTAAAGACTCGCCGTGTCGCTCTTCACCTGCCTCACACACAGAAACAGCAGCCACGGACACGAGGAAGACAGATGCGGTCTTTAATGTGGTCATGGCTTTATTACCAGTGTGTTTGCTCACTGTATGAACGCAGACGAGGAGAGGTCCCAACAGTCCTGGAATCTAAAGAGATTCAGACTTTGATATTTCCATCTCGGCCTTATCAAGAGACCTGCTCCACGCAGCTGTTCTGACCAACAGTCGCCAGCTTGGGAAGAAACATCTGACCAATGGAAAAGTGATCAACTAAGAGTCTCTTTCCTGTGGCGTTCTCCGAAAACTGAGTATAAAACTGAACACCCAGCTCTGATGTTATACTGTACATCTGAACTTGAATCCAAACTGGATTCATCCTCAAACCCTCACTGAACCTGGGAAGAGAAGACTGAGAAACACAAAGCCACTAAATCAGATTAGACACTGACATTTCATCACAAAATGAGGAAATTAATATATTTTTTTTCTTCCATCCATCCTACTCTCCTTTTTTCTTTACCCATTGATCTTTATTTTTCCCTTTCAACATCCGTTAATCTTTCTTTCTTTGCTTCCTTCCTTCCTTCCATTGTCTACCTTACTTTCATTCCTTTTATCCCATCCATTTTTCAGTCTCTTTCCATCCATCATTTTCCTTTTGTTGCTTCTTTCATTTGTTACTTCTTTCTTTTTCTCTCTCCATCCATTTTTCTTTATTTTTCTCTCATTCATCTTTCTTTTCATCCATCCATCTGTTTCTTAACTGCCTGTCATTCATCTTTATATCTTGCCATGCATCCATCAATTGATCCATCCTTTCCTCCATCCATCCATCATCTTTTTCCTTGACATCAATCTATCTTTATTTCTATAGCAATCGATCAATCCATCCATTCATTTTCTTCTTCTGACATCCATCCATCCACCAGTTTTTCTTTCTTCCATCCATTTTCTCTTTCCTCATCCATTCATCTTCCTTTCTTTTCATCCATCAATCCACCCATCCATCCATCTTTTTCTTTCTTTCCATCCATCCATTTTTCTCTTTCCTGTCATCAATGCATCCATCCCTTTTTATTCCTTGCCCATCCATACATCCATCCATTCATAACATAATCTAACAATATTTATTTTAAACTGCTTTTGAATTACTTTTGAAATTTACTATTAATTGCTGAGTGAAAATAACTTCAAAGTAAACCCTACTACTTTTCAAACCCTACATTTTATTCTCAGTGCAAACATGGAGCGCACAAACACCTGAAAAATAATGCATTTACCCAGGGCACCTTGTGTACATCTAACAACAATCTCACACAAACACATGTATTGAGTGCAGTGTGTGTGTGTGTGTGTGTGTGTGTGTGTGTGTTCTGGTTACCTGGTCTCCAGCAGCAAACAATTTACAGATGCTACATCTGCACACCTTCATAAACCACACTGCACATTAAGCATCAGTGCTAATGTTTGCTGGCTGAATTAGTCTTGTTTCGATGTATAGCTGGAGGACAATCACACAATGCATCTCTGCTCTCATTCTCCATCCCGAATCTCACATTGTGGGTAATGGAAGCTGCACCCCGCTGTCTGAAACTCCACAGAGAGCCTCTCCATGACATTAACTGACAGACAGAGAGATAATACACTGCAGACAGTGCTAATCTGACCCCTCTCCTGAGCAGCAAAGTCTCGGTTAAACATCCACAAGAACCTTAATCAAAAATGTTTAAGAGCTTAGGCTCCGCATGTGTGTGTGTGTTTGTGTAAAGCTCTGGGGTGAGATGTTTTACTACTCAGCGTTGAGTCAGATACAGTTCCCTGTACACCAGCGACTTCCTCAAAATACTGCAGGTCTATCAGAGCTGAATACTAAATAGAGTAAAAGCTCTCAGCAAAGCCGGAGAAGAAATCCGTTCAGGGTCAGCGGGGCAGATCAGGCTCTGACTCCACTAAACGCTTTGATTCATTTCCACTTTCATTTGAAACACACATTATTCATATTATTAGACTATATAGTGCATCAAATCTTTACACTTTAGTTCACAAATCAGATTTGGATGTATAGTGATCTGTTTTCTATAGATCTTTACTGTTGTCGTGGGCTTGTGTTCTGAACCAAATGTGAGGAGATATAAAAGACCATGTAGCGCTGATAATCCTTCCACATCTCTCTATCGATTGGTCCTCATGGTCTGCACACACAAAAACAAACCGTGTAGTCCAGCTGACAAACACATGACTCTAGAGAGCTGCTTCCTTTCAGGGAATCAGAAACATACCATGCAACTGGTCTAGTACAATTCAGAAACAAACGACTATTATGAGCAGAATAAAGATTCATTTGTCTTTCGAATCGACACACACAGCACAATCAGCTCATTCTAATTCACAAACAAATGACTCGCATGTACCAATCATTTTTTAGCTCATCCAAAAACATATGCCACACTCAGCCTTATCAAATACTCAGACAAATGACTTTTTTGAACTGAAGTTAGAAGGAATATATCAAAGAGTCAAACTCAAAACATCAAAAAATCATCTCAGAGACGATTATACAGGAGATAGATAATCTACTGATTCTGAGAATATTTGTTTTTAGCACATTAATAATATACAGAACATTTAGAACAGTCCATTTCAAAAACAAATGACTCCTATAAATCATTCATCTCTATCTATCCATCCATCCATCCATCCATCACATATGGCACCATCCACATAATCCAAATCACAAATGACTCATATGAACTGATTCTTTTAACAAATCAAAAAGATTCAAACTCAATTACCATATTGAATCAATCAGTCAAACGAATCCTTCACAGCAACTAATTACATTTCAGCTCATAAATCTTCATATCTGAATGCACATGATCTACTGTTTGTCAATGACTGAATGAAAGTGAGCCGTCCATCTCTCCATCCGTCTATGCTATCATTAGTAAATGTGCACAGCAATAGTCCGAAATGTCATAATGCTTCATCTTCAGAGCTTCAGTGAGGTGGCGGGGCATTATGCTTGATGAATGCGTATTTAAAGGACTAACAAGCAGGGCAGATGTGATGATCTCTGAGCTTTCGCTGCAGTAAAGTCAGCGTTTAAAGAGTCTTCTCTCCACCTGAGCGTAACGCTTTACAGACCGGCTAAAGAGATGCATCTAATGGAAGGACAGCAAGCGCACTAACTCTAGTCTGACAGCGCCGCATCATTAAAGTGTTCTAGCATCAGAGAGCCACAATTATTAGAAGCACAATCCTCTAATAGCAGCCGTTCAGATGGACGGCCTCATCTTATGGCATTAGAGAAACGATTAACGGACAAAGGATTTGACTCCATACTCTGGCTTTAATGCAGAAGGGATCATACTCACAATATCCGCCATACCATCACAAACACAATGTTATACTTTGCATATCTGTAGTCCATCGTGCACACAAATACATTCTAACACACAAAAATTATTTCATTTTCTTCAAACGTAGAACTATCGTTCTATCCTTTTTACTGAATCAAAAACATAGATCAATTAAAAAAAATATTTTATACTTTGTACTTCATAAAATTCAAATAATGCAAACTATTTAAAAATGTTCAAATAATGTTTTCCTTTCCTTTTTTTCTCTTTTTTTTTTTTACTAAATTAATGTTTATTTTCATTCAATGCAGCACCGTATCGACTGTAGAGAATACAAATACTTAGAAATAATTAACACAAATATATTTTGTAATAATAAAAATGCCGCATGAAGGCTTCTGAGTAATGAATAGATTAATCTGCTATTAAAACATCTCTGTATTAGCATGATACAGCACAAGAGTTACAAGAGAAGAAACTGATGGTTTGGTTGAAATGATTGACATAAAAAACCATCATCTGATGAAAAGTGCTGAAAACAGAGACTGTTTTAACTACATCCTGGTCATATTACACATGCATATGAACTCTTTTTCTGTGTCGAATGTGAACGGGCCTCATTCTGAGAAAGCACACTAATAATATCCTGCAGGGGGAATCACCAGGAGAAAACCCAGCAGACAAACCAAATAAATAAATAACAGAAAGGCAGCAGCTAAAGCTGGATTAGGGTGAGCTCTCGGCCCCACACGCTTTCATTTGTTCCTGCAGTGTTTTAGGACACCCTGTGCTCAACAACACATGCTCCTGTCAGCAAGAAAAGAAAGAAATCGAGCAGGGAAGGGATTTCCTGTTTTATTAACGCTCACAGATGTAGGAGGATGAATATGAGATATGACCTGAGGTTCCTGTAAAATGCTACGAGTCCAATTTAATTAACCAATTTAATTTGATCTGTTATCAAACCAGAAAGCACATTCTTAACATGCACATTACTAGATGGCCAAATTAAACCCCTCATCCTGACTGCGCTTGAGGAAACGAGCCAGAACACATTAAACACCTCGATCAGAAAACACACACAAGCTGCAGGTCAACACTGGAGAAGCACATGAAGGTCCTGAAAACTCAAAAAATACAAAGCTCTTTTCCATCAATTTCTGACAAAGCATCACAAAAGTAATCCACAAGTCAAAACTCAAGACAGCCAGCATTGTGTGAAGAAAAGACAAATAAAGGTTGTTTTTCACTGAAAATATTAATCTTCAAACGAATGGTCAAAGACAATGAATGTGATGCACCACATTACTTTCAAGTGCAAAAGTAATAATAATAATAATTTTAATCATTGCAAAAAATCTGAAGGTCAGTGTTTCGCTAAATTTGTAATAACAAAATAAAAATAACATTTTAATATTGCTTTGGTAAAGAAATTACCTAAATGTAAAAGTTCAATTAAAATAAAAATAGATTATATTAATTCAACTAAAATATTCCCCTTTGAATTTTGGTGCAACCACCATTTTATTTTTCTAAATATAGTAATAATATATATATATTTTTTTTTTATTAAATAGAAAAAAGAAGATCAAGGATTATTTAAATTTCAATACTACCACAACTAATGTGGTGCAAATCACACTTCTCTTTAAGTAATACTGTTAATAAAAAAAAAAAAAAAAAAAAAAAAAAAAAACAGACATCCTTCTGAAAACACTTTTTTAAAAGACTAGTACATCTTGGAGAGTAGGAAGATAAATCAATAAGGAATGGGGAGAGACACTAAGGTCTCAGATGAAAGTTTACAGGTCAGTTCACTTGATTTTTGGGGGAAACTGAAGAGGAAGGAGGACAAGTTGTCCATTCATCCATCCATAAGAGTGTGTTTGAACTCCTCTAGTTAGAGTTGGCATGAGAAAGCAGCAGTGTTAGGCAGATGAACATGTCACCAGGAAAAATGAAGAGCTTGCTGTAGAACACAGAACTAAAGGTTCAGGCGACGTCGATGAATTACGATTCACCGTCTTACAACCAAAGCCTGCAGAGACTCACGTGTGACTGAACAGATGTGGCTCTTTAATTGAAGACACACAAACAGTAGCGACTCTCGTGCTTATATACATGTCTGCTGGTCTGTACGCTTCACACAACACATCATGATCTACAGTGATTACCATTCACAGCCAGCTGTGACTTCATTACATATCAACTTGAGACGAACCGTTCACACATCTCACGTGTGGCTGTTTGTATTATAAATGACACATAGATGCAAGATTTACTGAACAATGAGCCTTTTCCAGAAGAATGGCTGTGCTCTTTGCGGAGACATTGCTACTTACGTAGTTGCTAGATGCCAAGTTCTCTAGATCAGGGTCAAATTAGCAATAGAGTCATCAGTGTGAATTTAAATTTCATTAGCCACAACCACCAGCAAGTTGAATTGCAATTTAATTTGTAGACTAATTAAAAGGTAATGCATTCTGGGAATTGAAGTTTGCTTTCACCATGATATTAATTAAATATGATAATATATATTACAAAATACAAATTAGGTAGTATTTCTGTCCATCCATCCCTCCACAAAATATCCAAACCTTCAAAATATAAAAGGCTAACATTTTAAGTTAATCGTTTAGCTTTTCAAGTACAAATAAAACTAATTAATTAAAATACCAATATATATATATATATATATATATATATATATATATATATATATATATATATATATATATATATATATATATATATATATATATATATATATATATAATAATTAAGGCTGTATAAATTTAAATTCAGTTTAATTTTACCTTTCAAATTAATGTTTGTTTTAACTTCAGAATTAGGTATAATATTGATAATATATTAATAAAATATTGTTATTTTTATTTTTCTTGTTGTTATTATCAAAAGATATTTAATAATTAGAATTAAATTATGATTTCCTTACTGTACATTCATATTTAAACTGCAATCATGGTTGCTACCTCAAATTTAAAATTCTAAACTGAATTAGAATTTAATTTATTTTGATAAAGCATTCTCAATTCAATTAAGGATGCATAATAATAATAATAATAATAATAATAATATTAATAATAATAATAATACATAATTAACTATTACAGTAATTTATTTCCATACATTTAAATTGCCTTTCTGTTTGCTACCAAATTCAAATTCATTTACTTGAAAAATCGTTCTCAATTCAATACAGAATGGTGCATAAAATAAAATCCAATAATATAAAACTCGGAATGAAACACAACCCTGGAAGCTTTGCAGTTGCTTTGTCGCTATACAGTTTTTCGTCCAAATCTTATGTTCAGTCGCTCTAGCCGCGTGATTCGAGGGTACGCTCATATCTCGAACGCAAACAGTCAACTCAAAGCATGACTAACAGCAATAGTTATTCTCGCCATATCAAGCAGCACTAATGAAAGCAGTGTGCAAATAAAATCACTTTTTTTAAGTTTACCGTCTTCCACCTTTCATTTCAGGGTCTTCAAAGATAAAGCTGATTTTCAAGAGCTCAGGTTGACAAAGTCCAGGAAGAGAAAACCACTCGACTGTTGCTAAGATACCACAATATCAAACACCAGGCAACTGTGAAAATATAATTTGATGAATTAATTCTTTAGAGTCTTATGTAAATAAAGTCATGCTTTGTTGTTTACATAATCCCAGGGCTGCTAATGCTTCTTTGGGGGGACTCGAGCCATCAGCAGTACCCTTTCTGATTAACTGAGTTGGAAATGCATTTGGGATGGGCTTTCCCTGACAACCGGGTTACACTAGTAATACATCACACTCAGAAGAGAGCGGGAACGAGGAGGAAGAGAGATGCCTACGATGTTTAGACAACTGCGGATTCGATTTAAAGTATTAATACAATCCCATGACTCCTAGCAGCCGTATCGATCTCGTTTGCGTGTTGTTCGGCCAGCACATGTTTGGCTGTTGTATTGAAGGTTTGTAATGATATCTGCAGCTCACATCGATCCCGAATGGGTCAGGAAGACGGCTAGTTGCCGAGGGTCTGTCACCACCAGTTTATCTCACCTTCCTCGAGGCCCTTAACAAATGATTTACAGTAATAGACATAATCCAATAGCGCAGAAAGCATTAGAGACGCTCAACATGACACTCCTGTAGAAAGTGCAGCTAAGTAATCTGAGATCAACCTGCTGCTAAAGCCGCAGAGGAATCCACACTCCATTAGATTACATACTGTTGAATTTTGATAACATATGCTGTTCCTGTATGGATTGTTATTCTGCTGTCTACACATGTGCATGAGAAACCTATTCCAGACTATTCCAGGAGTAACGTGAGCTTTTTTTTGGCTTATTGAAGACAACACAAACACACACCAGCTTGTTCTCAAATCTAATTGGCTGAGAGTATTTTCACGTTATGTTATATTCTAGTAATAACAGCACTCCAAACGTTTCACCATTTGGATCACTCAACTCACAGCATTTTTCAAAGCGAGTGTCATGGCACACCCAAATCAAATATAATTTGACAAATAGTACTGTTTTTGTTCCACAGAATGTAATTTTAAGAGTTTTTAGGCAGAATGTACTTGTTTAGGCTTCAAATATGCGGTCGATTAATAAAGATGCCATTGATTTGAAAATTTGCTTTGATGTTTTTCGGAGATGTGAGCTTCCGCTGAGAGCACCCTCATCTCGATCAGATCTTCTGGAATTTGCCACTGAAGTCTCTATCGTGGTTAAACATGGGACATAAGTAGTTTGGGGTAAATTGGCTAACAGGCAGTTTTTGGATCTCACTGAGTAAATTAGAAAAATAAAGTATGTTTTCTAATATAGATAGATGGATACAGATGTAGGTAGCTAGGTAGGACATAGAGACAGACAGAGACATAAAGAAAAAGAGAGAGATAGAGAGATAGATAGACAGATAGACAGACAGACAGATAGATAGATGCATACCTACATACAGCATCGACACACTCCCATATTTCCAGAAAAGAATGCACAAATCAAGGCACTAAAAAAGGCAGTTTGACACACAGGCCTCGTAGGGAAGCTGGGAGTGTTTGTCAGGGCGATGATGCTGAATCACAGGGCAAGCAGTGTCTCTCTTTCTATTAGTTAGCTGAGGGATGGTGAACTCCAGGGAGGTAGACAGATGACATGCTTTCACTCCTATCATTCTCCTTGTGCGCGGTCGCTCCAGAACACACAAGATTAAGAGATGCAATTAACTGTCAGAGACAAACAAGTCATGGGCTAAGACAACACTCATGAGATTGCTCCATAAATTTCATCACAAACAAACCGAGCAGGTTAGTGAACGAAAGGACGTTAATTTGCTGTATGAAATGTTCATAGAGTCTGGGGATGAAGGATGTTGCAGCTGTGCCCTTTTCTGGTTCCATGACTGATTATTTTCACATTTGTGTCAGATCATTTAAGCACAGAAATCTAAACTACTAATACAACTGCATGCAATATACAGCTACTAAAGGCAAGTGGGAAGTGGTTAGAGAGTTTGACTCCTAAGCTCTAAGGTTGTGGGTTCGCGTCTCGGACCGGCAATACCACGACTGAGGTGCCCATGAGCAAGACATCGAACCCCCAACTGCTCCCCGTGCACTGCAGCATAAATGGCTGTCCACTGCTCCGGATGTGTGTTCACGGTTTGTGTGTTCACTGCTGTGTGTCTGCACTTTGGATGGGTTAAATGCAGAGCATGAATTCTAAGTATGGGTCACCAAAAAAATTACTTTCCCAACTAATAATATTGTGTTTGCAGGAACCATGGTGAGCAAGGACGCTGGTAAATGCATGCTCACCAACTCTGAATCTGACTCCGAGGCAACGGCAACCTCCATGGCCCTGGAGGTCAAAGGATCATCGGACGACAGCCGACATGTGCGCAAACGCAACAAAGCCCTTCAGGTGCGCTTCAAGGACATCTGCGAGGCACAGAATGAACAGGCTGCTGCGGCCCGAGGGGGAAAGCCGGTCTACAAGGTGGCTTACCGCAAGTACATGACTGTCCCAGCTCGCAGATCAATCCCCAATGTCACTAAAAGCACCGGAGTCCAAACATCACCGGACCTTAGGAAGCGTTACCAGACTTTTCCATTTGACCGGAAGAAAGGACATACGGTCAAGCATTCCGCTGTTGTGGAGAGCTATAAGGATCAGGACGATGGGTTTGTTATTGATGTAAAGAGGGCGAAAGCTACCGAGGCAGGTAGGGAGTGTGTACCCACTCAAAATGTGAGGAAAACAAGAGCATTAATGCACACCAGCAAATGTGTCGCAACTATAGAGCAACACCCACAAGCCAGGGACTGTGTGGAGAGAACAGACGGACCGTGTCCGGATGCTTTGGTTCTTCCTTGTGCGACAGATGGGTCCGCAGTGGGAACAGACAACTCGGACTATCAGATTTGTAGCGTCAGAAGTAAACCCAGTAAGGGCTTCCAGAGAGACTCTGGAACTCTTGATCGCTCAGGCAAGCTGCAGTTGCTGAACTCTGGGGAGAGCGGTGGGAATATTCTAGAGGATTCCTCTTCCAAAGTGATGGGTCCTATTGCATGGAACTCTCTCACGCAGGTGGAATGCCTGGAGAGTCCGTCCGAGCGGAGCAAACGCAAGAAGACTCTGCAGCTCAATGGCCTGCAGTCGCAGACGCTGCCGCGGAGCAGTTGCACGACGCAGGTCCAGTGCCACATGGGCACGCTGTCTGCTCGACCACTGCGGGCCATGGAGGCGGCGGTACCACTGACTCCAGTCTCCACGAAAGCCGTTCCTATGCCCGCGCCTCCATGTAGGGGCAGCACAGGAGCAGAAACTATACAGACGGAGAATGAGGCGTGCAAGCAGGTAGTGCCTGTCAATCAGGATGGGGATGTTAAAGCGCAGCTCCAGGCCATGGAAAACATGATCAGCTCCAGCCAGGAAACCATCAAAGTGCTGCTGGGTGTCATTCAGGAGCTGGAAAAAGGAGAAGCTCATAGAGAAGGGTAAGATGATGTATTTTAACCAGCATGCAAAGAGAAAAAATAAAAATAATATGCCAAAAGAACCGCATCAAACAGAATTGCAATTTCCCACAGGTTTCCCAAAACAGGTCAAATGCAATGTGTTGAAGCACAATGGATTACTTTGGTTGTTTCGATATGCATGGCATACAAAGAAACTAATCCAAGAAAGAAAATATCACGTCAGTCCCATGTATTGTTTGGTTTTCAAACTGCAATAGCAGGTCTAACTAGGAAGGATGAGTACAGCTCTGTTTGGTTAGCAAGACTCCAAGGGAAGCACTCTATTTCATAAAAATAAAATTCTGTGCCAACAGAACTACACCAAGCAGAAGTGCATTTCTTCATAGGTTTCCCCAAGGTGTTGAAAGTGTCATTGAGCCACAATGCACATTGTTCAGAAAGTTGACCTAAAGGAGGATTACACTGGATAGCTCGATGCATAGAATAGAATAGAATAGAATATATTACTTCATTTTTCATGTATTGATTGGTTCTCAAACAGCTAAAGTAGGTCAAATTTGGATGGATGAGTGCATCTTTGGTTGGTTAGCAAGACTACTGTATATGGGAAGGCAGAAGCAGAATTGCATTTCCAAACAGGTTTCTCCAAACATTCACAACAAATGCCACCTGCAATGTGTTAAATGTGCAAGTGAACCACAATACATATTTTTTTTTGTAAAGATGACCTAAAAGCTGGTTCATTTTGGTTTTGTCCTGTGCGTTCATGCATTGACACAAGAAATGTTTTCAACACAGAAAACAATACATCAGGTAGCCCTAATGTGGATAGGATTGAGTATAGCTTTAATTGGTTAGTAACTTTAAGTGTAGCACATTGTTTAGAAATTCTGTGACGTAGTAATTGAAAAATCCACAATGCACGCCAATATACAAACTACAATGTGAACCACAATGCACAAAATAAAATTGTGCCAACAGAACTGCACTAAGCAGAATTGCATTTCCTTACAGGTTACACTAAACATCTTCAACACATGCCAACTACAATGTGTTGAATGCTCCAACGAACGATTGTACACTGTTTGGAAAGTTGACCTAAAATTGATGACTTTGGTTGTCTCTATGGTTTTCTAAACATTAAATAACCTCCAAGAATTGTTAAACTGACTGCTATAGCAGGTCTAATTAGGATGTATAAGTGAATCTTTGGTCGGTTAGCAAGACTTCAGGGGCAACGCTCTTTTTCATATTGACTTTTATCACCTTGCATTCAACATGGGAAATTTGCTAGAGGCCTTCTAAATACTACTTACTTAATGATGCCAAGAGCCTTCTACTTTCGAGAGTGCCTATTTAATCTAACAATTGAATCCGCTCCAAATCGGGGCAGAGGCATTAAGCAATGACAAACCTTTTTTAAGAGAGTAGAAAAAGACAATAAAATGTACTGTACCTCACAAAGAAAAGGATTATGCAGTATATTTAGATGAAATGAACAAGTCCGAATGGGAAATATAACAGACACTAACTAGTAAGCTACACAAGCAGGATATTTACATGCATAACAGCTGAATATCTACAGTCAGAGCCAATCAATGATAAACCAGCTCATTCCCACAGCAGGATATCATGCAAATCAGCCTAAACTATCGCTTTAAAATATTCCAATGCCACATTTGGCTTTATCCCACCCAGCTAAGCATAACATACTGATTAGTTCAGCATTTACACACAAAAAAACTGTACTACATTGAGTAAGCCCCTTATGAGATCAGTTTGCATGCAATTTAGAGAGAAACAGAAATTCACTGATCAAGTAGATGATCAGGAGACTAGACAAAATCATCATGAGGATGATTAGAGATCTGCTCAAGCACAAACTCTGAGATTCACTGGACAATGGGCCGTTGACTGATCAAAACAACATTTAGCATAATAAACACATTATCCGATGCATTATTAATTGAAGA